>NC_138358.1:24478852-24648852 GCF_046562875.1 Panthera onca | reverse complement strand
AACTAGATTAATTGCAGTGTGGATTTAAACACAGGAAGACCTTCCTGTATAAATGCAGTCACGCTGAACTAAATGACAGTAATGAGTACTGTAGTCTTCAAATGAATTTTTTCTTAGCTTCTGAACACTTTTCAACCTCTTCACTACAACACTGAACGACAATGGCCGACTGTGTGTGTGAGTTGCATTCAAAGAAGCTTCTGTTGAGAACACCTTTGCAACTTACACACTGCTTGCTTCTTAAGATTCACAAAATACCATGGGACGCCTGAGAAGCTCAGTCAGATCTGACACTTGATCTCAGCTGAGGTCATGATCTCACAGTCTGTGGGTTGGAGCCCTGCATCAGGCTCTGCATTGATGGCACAGAGCCTGCTTAGGCTTCTATCTCCTTAAGTCTGCCCCTCCCCTGCTTGTGCTCTGTGTCTCTCTCAAGATAAAGAAATAAACTCTTAAAAAAGAGATTCACAAAATATGAGAATATATGAATAAAATTCACCCCCAGTGGAAACTAATGCAAAGAAAATTGACAAGCTTTATCTACAGTGTCAGCAAAAACAAAGAAGACCAAAGAAATGCCTTTCAATGCTCACGGACCACTTTAGACAAGATGAACCAAGAGTCAAGAGATTAAGATAAACACATTTAAGAACAAGAGAGAAGTACTGTGTCACCCTGGCAATATGTGAATTGATGAATGAAGCAGCTAAGGCATGAATTGGTACACCTCTGCATCCTCAGGGGTTTGGGAGAAAAAAGCATCCCTTAGGACTGAAACAGAACAAAAACAAAAACAAAGTTTTGGTTCACCTCTGGCATTTTTCTACAGTGGCTATCTGGCTCCAGCTGGAGAATATTCTGCTCTGTAATTGAATTTTGGGCACTTCAAGGAATTAGAAATCAAAGGTCATTCCCTTCCCTCCTCTTCTCCATGCTGGTGCTTCTGTAGTTGCTAAGGCCCACCCCTTCCTCACACACTCACACACCCTTCCACACAAAATGTTGCCTTCGAGTTCCAGAGAGGAACTCCCTTTGCTCTCTTTCCTCAGCAGTCCTTTGCCAGGACTCCCTTTGCTCTCTTTCCTCAGCAATCTGTGTTTCCTGGAGCACAGATGGACAACAGGGATCAAAAATGGTAACTGGAATTGTCCTGTTGCTTCCGTGGGATTCCTAGTGGGAATGTTTTTCCCATGGTCCTTCTGGACACTGCACCATGTAGAGAAAGTACTCAGTGACACTGTCACAACTTCTCTGTTCAATAAGAACTTAGGTTAAGGAGCCAGCCTGTGTTCAACCCCATTCTTTTTCTTCGGCCACAAACAATTCTTGGCTACTATTCTGGATGATGATAGTTGGGTAGCATTCATCTGTGAGAAATTTATCTTCAACATCTTGATATTCATAATATTTCTCATCTGTGTGAGGACCGTGTTAGCAGAGATGTTCAGTTGAGGGCATCATACAGGCTGACATGTTCCTGCATCATGGATATGTAATAAGCCAGAGAATGTACAAGACCAGAGCTGGCTCACTCACATTACCAGTTGTCATTACAGAAATTACTGCTTCCTGGCCTTATGCATAATGGATGAAATGAAGAGAAATAAGACTTTTCCTGTTTTCGAAGAATAAGGTGCACATTTTTTATTATTTATTTAATACCAAAGACTGCCCGAGATGGAGGTTTTGTCCCCCCCCACCACCACCACCAATCAAGTGACATTATAACTAGATCTGCAAACATGTTTAAATTATGACTTTACCATAATTGCCTACTCAGATCCTAAGGGATTATATAAGAAATGATACCATTTGAAGACCAGAAGAGTGAAGAACACCATTTTGGAATCACCCCAGTGTTGAATTTGGAATCCCCCCAGCTGTAGCAACGAGGGATGTGTCTCCTATGCAAATTCCCTCACTTCTGTACATCTAATCTTCCCCATGTAAAATAGAGATCTTAGGAGAAACCAACCCCCTGGATTATTTTGAGATAATCTTTCAAAAGGACTAGGTACAGACCTTCAATAAATAATGAGTGTTCAAATGAGGCAGGGTAGATATAGCATTTACAGCATTAACCAATGGATTTATAAGTTTGGTTTTCATTTTTAACTACCCTTCTGTTTAGTATAAACTTTGTATCAGGGCTTCTTAACTGTGGCACTATTGACATTTGGGGCCAGGTGAGTTGTGGTGGGGAGCTATGCTGTGCCATGAGGAGCCTAGCTGACTGTCACCCAGTAGAAGCCAGCAGCATCCCACCCATCCCCAACAATCATAACGAACAAAAATGTCTCCAGATAGAACCATGTGTATCCTGAGAGTCAAAACTGCTCCCAGTTGAGAACCACTGATTAGGGCAAGCATCCTGTAGTTTACAAGAGTCTATTCCCTTTAAAGGAAAGAGAAAAATGATGTTTGGATGACTTCTGTAGTGGGCATTACTTTCTGAACATGAAAGCCAAGTCCACTTTACAAAATGATTCACCGAAACAGCTTATTTGACAAAAATGGTGTTGGTGAGATATGAATGAGGAGAGACTAAAGAGGAAAGCAAATGCCCGGGGAAACCACTATCTGCTTCTCCAGAGTATTCAAGGCAAGTGCTTCAACTTAGAATATTCTCCGAAAAGAACTCACAGTAGATGTGAACACAAGAGCTACTATTGACACCTGGGCAAACACTCTACCTGATTTTAAACATTTTCTTTAAGACTAGTCAGTGTTTGCTATATAAAATTAAATGGTGGGAGTTAAATTCTACATTTTTTCCCACTTAACTCTTTAAAAAAATTTTTTAACATTTATTTATTTTTGAGAGAGAGAGGCAGAGTGCAAGCAGAGGACAGGCAGAGGGAGAGGGAGACACAGAATCCAAAGCAGGCTCCAGGCTGTGAGCTGTCAGCACAGAGCCTGACGTGGGGCTTGAACTCATGAACCACAAGCATGACCTGAGCTGAAGTCAGTCACTTAAGTGACTGAGCCACCCAGGTGTCCCTTACTTAACTCTTTTTTAGTCATCGTTAAGGTAAATATATATAAAATAGAGTTAATTTACAGAAAATAAAATACACAGATTTTTAAAGAGACAATTGAGGGGGTGCCTCGGTGGCTCAGTCAGTTGGGTATCCAACTCTTGATTTCAGCTCAGGTCATGATCCCAAGGTCATGGGATCAAGCCCCGTGTTAGGCTCCATGCTGAGTGTGGGGTCTACTTAAGATTCTCTCTCTCCTTCTGCCCCCTACCCTGCTCACACTTTGTCTCTGTGTCAATAAAACAAAATAAAATGAAAAATAAGGGGACAATTGATGGCTCTTAACAAATTCTGCAGTTGTGTAACTGGCAATACAGTTGTGCTACAGAACGCTTCTGTCATCACAAACAGTTTTCTCATGTCTGCATTAATCTCCTTTGCTCACCCCAGCCTCTGGCAACCCAAGATGTGACTTTTGTCTCTTCCAGGATGTCCTGTAAATGCGATCATATGGGATGAAGCTTGGGGTCTGGTTTTTTTGTACTTAGCATAATGCTCCTGAGTTCTACGTATCTCATGCCAAAAGAGTTCGTTCCTTTATTCGTACTAGTTTTTTTTTCAAAGTATGGTATGGAAGTTCACTCATAGCATCAGAGTTATCTGAAATTACAGAAACCTGAAACAAATGGGAATTCTTCACAGCACGTTCTCCTCTCTGCTTCCCAGCAAGCATTTCGGCCCACTGAAAGCAGCAAGCCTGCTTACAGCTGCATCCAGGGAAGGGCAGCCAAGGGCAGCCAAGGGCAGGGAGGCACCAACATTTGACGCCAGGGCAGACGGCTGGAACGGGGTCTGAAGCTCTGTCCCAGGTGAAGCAGCTTCAAGCCCAAAGCTTCAGAAGGCAATACTGATTTACCCCACAGAAAAAAAACCTGAATTAGGCCCAGGGAAGTGGGGATGAAGAGCTCAAACCATGATCTAACATGAGAGAACAGATCAGGAGTCAGATCAAAGATGAATCCAGGGGGCACCTGGGTGGTTCAGTCAGTTAAGCGTCCGGCTGGAGATTTCAGCTCAACTTATGATCTCACAGTTCGTGGGAATGAGTCCTGCACTGGGCTCTGTGCTAATGTCACATAGCCTACTTAGCATTCTCTCTCTGTCTCCCTCTCTCTCCCTCTCTGCCCCTTCCACACTCATGCTCTTTCCCTCTCTTCCTCTCTCTCAAAAATAAAGAAACATTAAAAAAAAGATGAATTCAGGACTAGAGAAATATTTCCTAAATAAAACCCAGAACACATTAACTAAAAACAAAAATAAAACATTGATCTATTCAGCTATATTAAAATTAAGACACCTTGTTCATCTGAAACATCTCAAAGAAAGAAAAGAGACTCATTACAGAGTAGAAGAAAATATTTTCACAGTATGCACATCTGACAAAATATTAGAATGATGATTAGAGCATGAATTCCTACAAATCATTAGGAAAACACAGCACAAATAGATCAACAGAAAAATAAGCAAAAGCTTTGAACAGACATGGACCGATGAGGAAACACGTATTTCTAAAAGACATATAAAGAAATGTTAGGCATCATTGGTGGTCAGGAAAAGAATACCTAAAGTAAGACCAGAGTTCTTTCACTTCCTTTCTCTTGGCTAAAGTGTGTAACCAAGTGTAATTCGGAGAGTAGGAGGCTCCATTGCACCTTTAAAAAAAAAAAATTTTTTTAACATTTATTTATTTTTGACAGAGAGAAGCAGAGCATGAACAGAGGAGGGGCAGACAGAGAGGGAGACACAGAATCTGAAGCAGGCTCCAGGCTCTGAGCCATCAGCACAGAGCCTGATGCATGGCTCAAACTCACGAACCGCAAGATCATGACCTGACCTGAAGTCAGACACTTAACTGACTGAGCCACCCAGGTGCCCCCACACCTTTTATACATTGGCGGTGGGGGTGTAAGTAATGCCATCACCCTGCAAAAGGGTCAGGCATCATTTCTAAACAACTGACCAATCCCATGGCCAATGACTCCTCAATTCTATGTCCATGCAACCCAAGGGAAGCTACTGCATGTATATCGTACAAATCATGGAGAAGCATGTTCGCAACAGGACAGCTCATGTTATCAAGACCTCGCGACCAACAAAATGTGTATCAGTGGGAGAGAAGATGCATAAACTGTGAGGTATTCCCATAATGAAATAGTGAACAGCTGTCAAAATAAATTAATTACCAAGATGTATATGTTAAAGATCAACCTTGGAACAGGACCAAGAATAAAACAAGAAGGGGAAACATGCCAACAGAGTACATATGGTACAATATCCCTGTTAGGGAGTTAAAGATAACTAGAATAAAAAATATATTTATTAGTGAGCATATACAGGCAATAAATAAATTTTAAAAATAAAAGGAAATAGGTGACATAGATGGCAGGATCATGGTAGACAAAGCAGGAGGGATTTGCTGGTGTCTCTTACACTATTAACAATAATGAATTAAACAGCTAGTTGACTATGTAAAATGGGCTATTGCCAGAACAATGGTCAAAATGTGATGAGCCAGGAATTATAATTTATCCAACTCTATGTTCCTGAAATTTAATAAAAAAATAGAATGAAGTGAAAAAAAAAAAAAAAACAAAACAAAACACAGTGCCAGACACTATGTGTTCATTTGAGCAACATTTCAAGGTCCAGGGCTTCTACACAACATTTAATGAATTCTTTGTTGAAAGAATGAACCAAAGAGCAATTTTTCTGGATGCAAAATCAGAGAAGAATAGGGTTTAGCAATTGAATGTTATTCTTGGGAATAATAAGCAAGAAAAGATAGTGTTCAAAAGTTGACCTTGAGAGTGAAATAGCTCCAGAATCTGTAGAACTGGTTTGAATCCCTAGTAAACAACAGGTCACTGTCAGAAAAGACTAGAAGGTAAAAAATAGAAGAGAGGGGATGGGCTTAGCAGGAAACTAAAAGAACAACATGGTTTAGACACCCAGCATCTGGAGTTCACTGTCAACAATATGGTCTTCTATGGGCCCGTGGCTACCTACCGATGGGGGACATTTTGCTTGTCAGGTCTTCACTCTTCACTCTCCCAGCAGATAAAGATTTGAGGATCGCCCTATACAGATGATATTCAAAACCATGGGCTGAATGAGATCATATGGGGAGCAAGCATGAGTCATAAATGAGAGGGGCTACAAGAAGACAGAGGGATTAAAAGAACGTCACAAGCCTCAAAATTAGTTACTACAGGAATGTAGCCTTCCTCAGATGCATGAGTTGGATGCAAGTTTTGATTAATGTAATATTAGGAAAAGTTATATGCTCCTAACATGTGTCTATACTAGATATAAACTAACCTAATCTACCTAATCTTTAACCTAAACTAACCTAATCTTTAGCTCCATCCATCATTGGAGGTCTTTGTGCTACTCTCACAGTTTTGAATTGTTTTCTCTATGTGTACCCATGCAGACAAGATACATCAGTTACAGGTGGTTTTGGTTTCCTGCTTTATGTCATTTGGATCAGTGCTGCTCAATGCTGGTGACAATCAGTAATTTAAAAAAAGGCAAATGCCCAGACCCTGACACCTGACGTCTTCATTTACTTGGTCTTGGGTGGCTTAGGAATCAGTATTTTTAATTTATTTTTATTTTTAAAAAATGTTTATTTATTTTTGAGAAAGCATGAGTGGGGGAGGGGCAGAAGGAGGGGGGATAGACGATCCAAAGGGGGCTCTGCGCTGTCAGCACAGAGCCCAATGCAGGGCTTGAATTCACAAACCGGTGAGATCATGACCTGAGCCAAAGTTGGGCGCTTAACTGACTGAGCCAGCCAGGTGCTCCAGGAATCAGTATTTTGTAAAGCATGTAGGTGATTCAGATGCCACCCTAGTTGAGAATCAAGAATATTTGTCCCTAAATTCAAACTATGTTTTTGGGAGAAACAATATGAATTTGATGAAAATTTACCAACCCACATCAGCACTCCTGATATTCTGGACAGATCGTTCTTTGCTGTGGAAGCCATCTTGTGCGGGTAAATGTTCAACAGAATGCCACTAACCCCTCCCACCAGTGGGACAAACAACACTATCTCCAGACATTGCCCTGTGTTCCTTGTAGGACAAAAATGCTCGCCTCACAAACTACTTGTGTAACCAGTTCTTATGTTACAATATCCAAGTAGTACTTTAGTTCTAAGAAGAACCAAAAAAATAAACATGTTCTTCAGTTAAAGCAGCGATATGTATGTAATCATGTGAAAGAGAGAGACAGGCAGACAGTATTGTTAAATGATGTTCTGGATGACATTTTTAATTCAAAAATTAACCAACAAGAAAGTTTTCCATTTCTTTAAGTTTGCATTTCTAGATCTCCACCTCTACCCAGCCTTCAGCCCACTCCCTTTTCAAACAGCTTCAAGAAGCCTTACTTCTTGTAAAGATGACTCCCCACCTCCTCTCCCAGGAAGGCTGTAAACAGCCCCACATGCCCCCACCTCACTACCAGCTAAAGCTTCCTTGGCCCCCTCCCAACAAACTGCCATGTACTGGCTTTTTCACCTCTGTCAGCTACCAGAAGGAGCTCACCGGGAGGGAGGAATGAATATAGCATTGCTTCTCCATCCGCTAGCCTTCTCTTCTGCCAGGTAGAAGGGAAACACAATTCAACAGGTTTCTTTGTTTCTCATGTGCTCCCCTGCCCCTCCCACAGGCCCATGATTTTGTGCTTTACCTCTCTAGCAACAAGTTAAATAATATCCTTCCATTCAGTGACCCTCTGAGCCTCTTACTATGTTTCAAGCAAAGATCTAGTAACTCTTGAGTCTCTTACTATGTTTCCACCAACGTCCTAGACATTAGGACACAATAATGGACAAAATCCAGTCTCCGCTCTCGTGGAGGTTACTTATTAATAGGCAGAGGCGTCCACGTTGTCTAGATAACAGTTGCCCTACGGTTTGCATTTTCCTATCGTGTGAGCGCCTCTTTTAAGCAAATACTCAACTCATGAGTTCTGTAGTTCCAAAGAATGCTAAGGATGAGCTTTTGAAATGTGGAACTTGCCTACCCAGGTACCTGAATGCAAGTGGGTGCTGTCACTGGTCTGCTGGCAGCATTTTGATTCTGCACTTCATCTTGAGAGGTCGACAAGCATTATTGATGTCACGTTGAATAAGCTCAGAAGCGATGAATTTTTTAACACCAACTGCAGGCCATTCAACAGCCCCAAAAGTGAGCTGTGGGTCCCATGTCATTGGTGTCTATGTGGCACTGGGCCAGTCTGGGCGTCGTTGCTGAATTGAATGCAGTCTCACAGAAGAAGGGGACTTGTGGGGCCGTGTGCATTGGTGAGCCATGTGACTCAATCACAGCTCAATCCTGGAAGCCATCTAAATGGCAAGCTTCCAACATGAGTGAGATAAAACAGCATTCACCATGTCAGAGCTGTGAGAATGGCCTTGGGTTCTGCCCATGTTGGGATCTGCCTGGCTGGTGCACAGACTGAACACACACAGTAGACACTGCTAGGTTTCAGCTTAGCCAAGCCATTTGTGAACAAGGCCCTTGGCATTTAGGGGTACGTCTGGGAACAAAGGGCACCACTGAGCCAGATGCTTTGCTTCATGGGGGACAATGACACATCAAGTCACTGCGGCAGGCAGAGAGATGCTCTGGGGCCAGGGCAGCGGCCTTCCTGAACAGCCCATTTCAGTCAGACAACAAGGCGTGCTGGGTCCTTCCCACCCTGTTAGTCACTGAGTTAGAACCGATGCACCCTGAAATGGGAGTATTGGGCAGAAAAGTCACAAGGGCTCTGCATGACCTTGACAAGCAGCCATGACAGCCGCTTCTGGGTGGAAGTTACCGTCTTTGGCCAGAGGCTCCAATTGGCAAATCATCAGACATAAAGAACATAATTGAAATGGGGTGTGAGTGTCAGGAGACCCCCAAATACCAGTAATTCTCTGCATATGGCTCTTCGTGGTGGGGAGATTTGCCCCCGGCACTGATGGAACAGGGGAGCAGAGGCAATACGTATGTCAGCTCCTGCTACGGGTTCACAGGTACATGCAACAAAAGCAGCACCCTACACTGGCCCCCAAAGGCCCCACTGACAGAAGGTCACTCAACATGCCGCTGGAAACCTCATCCCCAAAAAAGTCAGTTGAATTGGGCTGCTCCCTCACCGCAAGGACAAGGCAGCATGGTAACCTGGGAGCCAGCATTCAACACAGCCATACCAGTTGGACTCTCTCCCCCACCCAGAGTTCCCCAGCTCAGCTGGACAGTGGCACATAGCCTTTAATTCTGCCTGGGGACAGGGAGACCTTGTCCCCAATCCTAATGATCTTCCTGTTCCAGCCACAAGGCTGAGGGATGGAATTATGGAGAGAGAGAAAGAGCAGATTCAAGGCAGGAGGTAAAGCACATTTATTTCTGCTTTCAAATGCCTGGGAGATGCTCATGTATTCGGTTAAGCACAGAGTTTATTTTTCCTCATCATTGAATTATATACTGTTGGAAGTCAGGAAACTTTTGTTACAAATCAGCCGGAAGCTTCTTGCAAACTCAAGTCGAAAGCCTGAACAGTAGTCCAATGAGATGTGCAGAGTCGTTACTTTCAAACATGACCTTCAAATACTCCTCAGCTATACTTTGTGGAAACATATGATTACTCTTGCCACCTGGTTACAACTTGGATGGGTTTTCTGTCTCTAGGCTGAATGTGTTGCAATTATTTATTTCCAATCTCACAAGATTTCCAGAAGATATTTTAAAAGTGATTCTAGAACTGTCATTTCAGATGTTACAATTACATCCACTGACTGTATTGACTTTTATTTTTTGTGCTAAATGACTAGCCTAGCAAATGTGAAATTTAAGTGAAAAACAAATTGTAGATTCAAAATAAAGTAATGAAGCTGAAGACATAAAGATGTTGGGAGATCATCATTAGCTGGGTTTGTGGGACTTGTGCACACAATAACATGACTGACGAGGAAAGCATAACATAAAATTCATGGTATATGGTTATAGCTGCAAAATGTGAGACCTGTCTTTATATCTATTTACAAAGTTCTACTAGATGGCTTAAACATTTTGAGTTTGGTGACTGTTACCTATCTCGCTGTATTAAAAACCTCTGTCCTTACAGAGCTATTCACTATTTCTGTCCCCATTAAATTGGTATGATATTTTAAGAAAAATTTACAAGATGCGGTTTTCTTGCTCTGTATGTTGTGTTCTCTATGAACGATCAAGTACTTGCTCATATCTTCTAAAAATATACTAGGGGTGCCTTGGTGGCTCAGTTGGTCAAGCGTCTGACTTAGACTCAGGTCATGACCTCGTGGTTCATGAGTTTGAGCCCCACTTTGGGCTCTGTCAGCACAGAGCCTGACACGGGGCTCAATCCCACAAACCATGGGATCATGACCTGAGCTGAGACCAAGAGTCAAGACACTTAACTAAGCCCCCCAGGCACCCTAGAATGACAGTGAAGTATTAATTGGAAGTTTCACAAATGTTAGCATTTTCCTAGAGGGTTCAGCACCCTCTCATTTGACTTGATTTTTGTTAAGAAGTCCTAAATTGTTATATTACCTGGTTTTTGGTACTTTAGGATTTAATATTAACTAGACTGCAAAAGAAGTATTGTTCTGTGAGTCTTACAGATGAAGAAATGAAGGCTCAGAAATTAAGCAACTTGCCCAATGCACCCAGTAAGTGTGGAACTCTTTCCAAACCCAGGTCCAGCTACATGCATTTTGCATTAGACATCCTTGCAGACACCAAAAATGAATAAAAGGATCTAGTGGAAAGATGAGACAAATGGAAAGGCAGAATAAATTCACCCATGGCTTCCTCTGTAATGACATGAAGTTAAAGGCTACTACTAAGACCTTACACAGAAGTAAAAGATTTGTAAGTAAAAAGTAACACTAAGAAGAACGATATTATCCCAGTGAACAAAGGATATGCAAAGGATCACACTAGTCAGAAGATTAAGTGACTACAGGTCAGAAGTCAAGAGGAGACATTGCTGACCAGCTTAAAATGTCTAGAAACACTGATTCCCAGATAGACAGATGGCCAGCACATATGGCCACATTCTCATCTATGGAGCAGAGGTCAGGAAATTTTACAGGTGATCCAGGAGTCTAAATTAGGGGTCAGTAGATTATACCCCAAGGGCCAAATATCCTGCCTATTTCCTGTTTCTGTAAATAAAGTTTTATTGGAACACAGCCACTCCCATACATTTGTGTAACATCTACAGCTGCTTTCACACTACAGGACAGATTTAAGTACTTGTAACAGAAACCTTTTGATCAACCAAACTTAATATATTCACTACTTGGGCCTTTTGCCAACACTGGTATAAAACACAGACCAATTGTTGGGCAAATATCATTCTTCTTCTTCTTCTTTTTTTGGTTCTGCCTATTTGTTTGTTTTACATTTTTTAAAAGGTTTTAACTTTAATTCCAGGATGGTTGACATTATATTAGTATTTCATCCTTCCCCTCCCCTTATCCACCTTCCCTCTGGTAACCATTAGTTTTTTCTCTATAGTTAAGAATCTGTTTCTTGGTTTGCCTCTCTCTTTCCTTTTTCCTTTGCTCATTTGTTTTGTTTCTTCAATTCCACCTATGAGTGAAATCATATGGTATTTGTCTTTCACTGGCTTATTTCACTTAGCATAATACTCTCTAGCTCCATCCACATTGTTGCAAATGGCAAGGTTCTATACTTTTTATGGCCAAATAATATTTCATTGTGTGTGTATACACACACACACACACACACACACACACACACACACCACATCTTCTTTATCCATTCATCTATTGAGGGTCACTTGGGCTGCTTCCATATCTTGGCTACTGTAAATACTGCTGCAATTAACACTGGGGTGCATGTATCCTTTGAATAAAGTCTTTTGAATTATTTGGGTAAATACCTAGTAGTGTGATTGCTTGATGGTATGGTAAGTCTGTTTTTAACTTTTTAGGAACCTCATACTATTTTCCAGAGTGGCTGCACCAGTTTGCATTCCCACCAACAGTGCAGGAGGGTGCCTTTTTCTCCACATCCTCAATAACAATTGTTGTTTCTTGTGGGTTTTTTGTTTTTTTTTTTTTTTTGCCATTCTGACAGATGTGAGGTAATATCTCACTATAGTTTTGATTTGCATTGCCCTGATGATGAGTGATGTTGAGCATCTTTTCATGTGTTTGCTGACCATCTATGGGTCTTCTTTGGAGAAATTTCTGTTCATATTTTCCGTCGATTTTTAATTGGATTATTTGTGAGAGGTTTTTTTTTTTGGTGTTGAGTGTTAAGTTCTTTATATTTTTTTGATTCTAGCCTTTTATTGGATATGCCATTTGTAAATATCTTCTCTCATTCAATAGGTTGCCTTTTACATACTGTCTATAGAAACCCTAAAGGCTCCACCAAGAAACTGCCAGAACTGATAAATGAATCAGTAAAGTCACAGGATACAAAATCAATGCACAGAAATCTGTGGCATTCCTATACACTAATATTGAAGCAACAGAAAGTGAAATTAAGAAAATGATCCTATTTAGGGGTGCCTGGGTGGCTCAGTCGGTTAAGCATCCAACTTTGGCTCAGGTCATGATCTCGCGGTTTGTGAGTTTGAGCCCCATGTTGGGCTCTGTGCTGACAGCTCAGAGCCTGGAGCCTGCTTCAGATTCTGTGTCTTACTCTTGCTGTCCCTCCCATGCTCATGCTCTGTCTCTGTCTGTCTCTCAATAATAAATAAATGTTAAAAAATTTTTTTAAAAGAAAATTATCCTATTTACAACTTCACCAAAAACAATAAAATAGGAATAAACTAAATCAAAGAGATGAAAAACCTGTAGTCTGAAAACCATAAAACATTGATGAAATCATAAATTCAAGACTATGCAAAGAAATGGAAAGATATTCCACGTTCATGGAATTGGAAGAACAAATACTGTTAAAATGTCTACACTACCCAAAGCACTCTATAGATTTAATGCAATCCCTATCAAAATACCAACAGCATTTGTTTACAGAATTAGAACAAGCAATCTTAAAATCTGTATAGAACCATAAAAGACCCCAAATAGCCAAAGCAACCTTGAAAGAGAAATGCAAAGCTGGAGGCATCACAATTCTAGACTTCAAGTTATATGACAAAGCTGTAGTCATCAAAACAGTATGATACTGGCACAAAAACAGATGCATAGATCAATGGAATGGAAGCAGAAAACCCAGAAGTAAACCCATAACTATATGGTCAGTTAATCTTCAACAAAAGAGGAATGAATATACAATGAGAAAAAGACAGTCTCTTCAACAAATGGTATTGGGAAAACTGGACAGCTACATGCAAAAAAAAATGAAACTGGACCACTTTTGTACACCATACACAAAAATAAACTCAAAATGGATTAAAGATCTAAATATGAGACTTGAAACCATAAAATTCCTAGAAGAGTACACAGGCAGTAATTATTCTGACATCAGCCCTAGCAACATTTTTCTAGATATATCTCCCAAGGCAAGGAAAACAAAAGCAAACATAAACTATTGGGAATATATAAAATAAAAAGCTTTTGCACAGCAAAGGAAACAATCAACAAAACTAAAAGAATGAATAGCATTCTTAATGTCACCAAACCACTTGGTCCACCTCTTGTCTGTGTACTGTTGCCCTAGTTTTTGCAACCATAGCCTTTTGCATGGATCCCTGACACTCTCCTTTCTGTTTACTACTTCAGTAGCTCTCTAGAGGGTGTTTCTCCTTCACACTTGGCCTTCTCACTGTTGGCCAATGTCAGTAGAGTGAGCCCTTCAAGTGCATAGTAGATGATGCTGCTCCCCTCCTGTCCACCCCCTGACCCATGGCTTCCCATCACCGTAGATTAAATCCAGTCTTTCTCCCATGGCCTGCACAGCCCTTCCTCATCTGCCTCCTCCCTCTGATCTTGCCTTCTCCTCATTCTGTTCAATCTGGCCCCAATGCACATCTTGCTGAATTCAAGCTTGCTCTTCCCTCAGTGGATTAGCAAACGCTCTTGCCCTTGCCAGAGACATTTTTACACCACTTCCTCCCTTTCTCCTCCATTTCTCTGCTTACATGTCACCATGTCATTCTTCGCCCCAAGGAAAACACTTCCAACAAACTGCAACAGAGACACTCTTAGTTGTCATGAGTATTGCATTTTGAATGTCATGAAACAAGAAATGGCAAGTTTCCTCAAAATTTTCAATACATGAGTAGATTTTCATTTCCCTATCAACAGCATAACCAAAAGAAAGTTATAAAATGGATTGTCTAAGCTGAGAACAACGTTTTTATCAAGTTCTTGTGACTTTTCCATCTCTAGTACTAAATATTAACTCTCAGCCCTCATCACCCACTAGACCCTGGTTCATTTTTCTGACATTTATCTCTGTCTGAAGTTGTATTATTTATTTGTACATTTGTTTTATTTACTCATTTGTTCTGTATCTCTCCAATTAGAATGTATGCTCCATGAAAGCAGGGTTTTGTCTATCAAATTTGCCACTGATGACACAGAACAAGAATTCAGTAAGTATTCATAGAATATTGGATGAAACTTCTATGTTTACAGATGAAATGTGATTGTGTAATTCATATATCCTGCTGTTCTGTTGATGGGATTTACATCCTTTGGAACAAATCGAGGTTAAGATTCTACTTTATACTCTGTACTCTCTCCATGATGTGTTACCCGGTGCCCCTCCTCTTTCTGACTTGATCTGATACCACTTTTCCCCTTTCAGATTTAAAAAAAAAATGAATCTGTGGGGCACTTGGGTGGCTCAGTCAATTAAGTATCCAACTCTTGATCTCAGCTCTGATCTTGATCTCAGGGTCATGAGTTCGAGCCCTGAATATGGGTTCCATGCTGTTGTAGAGACTACTTAAAGAAAAAAAAAAAAAAGAATCTGGAACATTGCTGTCCTGCTTACCCTTAGAATCTTTGTTCTTGTAGTTTCCTCCACATGAAACACACTGGTAGGAGCATTTTGTGTAACCAGTCTAGTCTGGCTCAGGTGCACCCTTCTCAGCTAAGCCCACCTTGCCCTCCATGTCTGAAGCTGGGAACTGCCTCCACCCTGATAGTTTTCATCCCTTTCCTCTGCTGTACTTTCTTTCTCCCATGGGACTCACCACCCTAATAAAGAAGAAAAAATTGCAGCATAAAATTGTTACTACGTAGAGTACAATAAGAATGTAAAATATAAGTAATACACAACGCTTGTTTATTTATGTCTCCCTAAAAGGTAAGGTCCACAGGGAAATGGAAATCTTTGTCCATTTTCTCCATTGCTTGTACCTATCTTAGTGCATTTGCTCCATTGCCTACTCAGACAGAGCTGCTATGACATACATTCCTTTGGCAGCTGGGTGGCTTAAACAACAAACATTTATTTCTCACAGTTCTGGAAGCTGGAAGTCCAAGATCAAGTTACCAGAAGATCTGGTGTGTGGTGAGGGCCACTTCCGGGTTAAAAGACGACTGTCTTCTTGCTGGGCCCTCACATGGCAAAAGGGGTGAGGGAGCTCTCTGGGGTCTCTTTTACAAGGCACTAACCCCATTCCTGAGGGCTCCACCCTCGTGACCTGTGACCAACTCCCAAAGGCCCCACCTCCAAATACCCTCACACTGGGAGTCAAGTTTCGATGTATGGATTCCAGGAGGACACAAACATTCCATCTATGGCATCACCTTCCCTCACTACTCCTGGGGCTGATCCCTGCAAGCTGGTCCCAGGTTCTCCTATAAGCAGACTTTCAGCTGGGTTTGGTCAATGGGAGGTTCTTGTAGGTGCCTCCAGGTCATTGAGCCTTTTATAGGATTCCAATACCTCTGGATATGCTGGCTGTGGTTCCAGCTTCCACCAGGTATCCAAGACCTGCATCTGGAGGTCACAGCCTCCTTCTTGGTTCCTTCCATTCAGAGCCATAGGGCTTCTACAGGTCATTCTCTGCTTTGCTTAATCATCCTATATTAGCTGTTTAGTATCTCCATCACCTTCTACCACCTTCCTGACTTAAATTCCCACTGGTTTGAACACTCAGAGTAGTTTCTGTTTTCCTAATAGATCTGGAAATACACAATTCCATTTTTTCTGCTTTTTAGCAGATAACTTGCAAGTCAGGTCAGAGAAAGTGAAGCAAGACAGTGGACAATGACACACACATGACTCACCACATAATAAAACCAAATAACTTAGCAACTCAATAGGTTTACCCGATAAGCTCTAGTTTTATAGGTTTTCTTCATTAGCATATGAGAGATGCACTATAAATCACCCATTGCAGACAAGAGCTATAATCGGATGTACTGTAGAATCACAGTCACATGTGGCAAAGTAATTTATCATGAGATTTTAATTATATAAAGAGACACATTAAATTTGTCTCTGTGTCCTCATCATCCAGTTCAATGCCTGGAATGTAATAGTTACCTGATAAATTCTCATTTAATGATGAAATGAATGAACTAAAAATATTAAAAATTATGCACACTGAGCTCTGTACATTACCATACAAGATAGCCCAAGAATTCTGGCAACCCATGACTTTATGGCTGAAGAAAAATCCCCCTGGTTGGTAACACAGAAAAGCTGAAGACAAATGTGTTACACTGCCATGTGTGAATCCTAGGAGGAGGGAGCTTCTGGTGGGATCTAAGGGCACCTGGCTTGACCACACCTCCAGGAATCACATTTCTCATTATTGTCTTCTCCTCAGTCTCGGACATCTGAGAACAAGCAACAGTGATTGATAGATGTTCATAAGGGAGAGAGAAATCCTCAGGATTCAGGTCTCTGTGGGGAAGGTCATTCCCCTGAGGTTCCAGGCATGCTTAAGAGCACTGGTGTTTAGTGGACAAACAGTGAAATAGATACAGGATGACAGAATGGAAGAGCGGGAGGCATAGAAGACAAATGAACTGTTCTATCCTACTGGGAATAGTCAAGAGACAGAACCATGAGTTCTGGCCCCAGCTTTCATGAGGAAAGATCTCCATGCAATCTTACCACCCTCTTAGCCAATGCTGGCTTCACAAGTTCCTTGTAGAATTTCCACCAGGAATGCTTCTGATAGATCAAAGGGGACACACGCTGTGCAGCACAGAAAGTGAAGGCACAGATCCCTTCCTCTGACACTGATCAATTATCTGTAGGGAAAAGCCTCCACTATGGTGTCCTGGCACGTTGCATGTCTCCCCATGGGCCACACAGGCAAAGCCTGACCACCCTTTGACCCACGGCTTGGTGGAGTATCTTATGACTCCTTCTGGAGCCAGGGGAGATAAGCCTTGTGCGGAGCCGCTGTCAGGCAGATCCCAGCCCTGCTTTATGGTCACTTCTCCTGCATCTCCCTGCGAGCAACCACCCACAGCTTGTGGCAGCTCTCATCTGGCCCTTTTGGTTCTGTGTTGTCCTGTGTGACTGGAGTTGTGGACAGCTGATGCCATGCTGACCCTCCTTTTGCTGCCTGTCCTGTCTGAATCCACTGGGACCCTTGTCTTCTTACTGGGAATCCATGGAAGAGTGGCAAGCCAAACTAGTGGAGGCCACCATGCTGCTGCTTAGTGAGTGTGTGGCCCTACGGCTTGGCTGAATCTTCCCATCAGCTCTGTTAACAGACTTCAGGGCCTCCTCCTGGGGGATCTATGTTCTGTAGCTCAGGCCAGCGTGATCTGTCACAACTATATAGCACTTCCTCGCTGTGATGTGGCCAGTAGTACTTTTTGCTGTCTCACAGTGGTTCATATACTCACTGCCTCCCACGTCTACAGGTCGGGATCCTCCTGTGTGCAGCCCCAGGACCGTCACACAGCAGCTGTGAGGAAGCTATCTGGTAAAACAGTTGTTATTACATTCTCACACTGCTCCAACCTTATGAGGTTCCTCTAATTGTCCTCAAATATAGAAAGTTCACAAATACTTCCTCGAGGAAAAAAGGGAGCTCTTAAAGTTATTTGCAGGCCACTAATATGCTGTGTTTCATCATAGAGTGCATATATTTTTAAAGATTTTATTTTTTTTTAAAGTAATCTCTACATCCAACGTGGGGCTTGAACCCACAACCTTAAGATCAAGAGCCACATGTTGTACTGACTGAGCCGGCTGGGCTCTCCCGTAGAGGGCATATCTTACTTACTCTTATTCTACAGAATAGGAACCTCTCCTCTACTCATAAAGCCCTCTGAACAGACCCAGGGCAGGAACAGCATTAAGGAAAAGTATTTAATTCTAAATGCAGAGGATTTGACTGTGGCCACATAAGCCGTTTTCTTATGATAGCTTTAAAATAAATAAAAGTGCTAGCTTTTTCAATGAACTGTCACTCTCATGTGTTTTTAATCATGGTTCTTGTTAGTTTTGAATTGTGTAAGAATTCAAATTCATGCTTAATTATAACATTACTAGACTTTGGCAAAGGATAACCCAGATGTGATACATTAAGAATAAAAAGCACACTTCTTCATCACTGCCTAAATATGCTCCTATCATAAAACTTATCTGATCCTAAATGTCTTGGGCTGCACAGTGATTGATTGCAGCCAACCTTTTCATGGTCTGCCAAAAAAGGAATAGGCAGACAGGTGTGGGTGCTGCTGGGCCCTCCTGACAGAGCAAGGGGGGACCCACCCTAGGCTGTACCAGCGTTGTGCCCATAGACATTTTCTCGAATCACGCTATGTCAGGGAGTTTTCATGCAAACTCTTTTAAATTCCTAGTTCCTCTTTTCAGAATTATAATTTCTGATAGAGATAAAGGGAGAAAGGAGGGAAGAAAGAAGGAAGGAAGGGAGGGAGGAAAGCGGGAAGGAAGGAAGGAAGGAAGGAAGGAAGGAAGGAAGGAAGAGAGGGAAGGATGGAGGAAGGAAGGAAGGAAGGAAGGAAGGAAGGGATGGAGGGAGGGAGGAAGGAAGGAAAGGAAAGAAGGGAGTGAAGGAAGGAAGGGAAGGAGGGAGGGAGGAAGAAAGGAAGGAAGAAAGGAAGAAAGGAAGGAAGGGAGTGAGTGAGGGAGGAAGGGTGAGCACTTTCTTCCAATCTGTAATGGCACAATATTCAGAAAAGAATATAAACTACAATTTACTGTAGACACCAACGCAGCCAGAAGTAACCTGTCATTGTCAGTATTGTGATGCAAGGGTTTCCTTGAAGCCCCAGACTAGGTGGTGTGCATTCTACATAGTGAAAATTTGCAGATTATTTGAATAGACGGTGCCATGATACCAGTATGAGATTTAAAGACAGGGCCTTTGAAGTTATTTCAATTCCAAATACAAGTTCCACAGAAAGGCCAGGACACTGAGGCTCCCTTTGCCCTTGGGAATGGCCTGCTTGTGTTTGGGTGGGGAGGACTTGGAAACAGAGACTCCCCAAGTTCCAGAAGACCTTCGATAGCAACCAGTCCCAAATCCACTGAGGCGGAGAACAGCCCCTGGCAGGGAGTAATGAGGAAGGGCTGCTCATTGGTGGGGGGTTTTCTTCTGGGAGCCAAAAGGACCCTGGAATTTAAGAAAGTGATGTTGGCACACCTCTGTGACTACAGTACCACTCAGTAAGCTGTATACCATGGTGAATTTCACAGTATATAAGTTTTCTCTCAAATTTTTTTAAAGTTTCTAATTTTTAAATTAATTTATTTTTCTAATGTTTATTTATTTTTGAGAGAGAGAGAGAGACAGAGCATGAGCAGGGGAGGGGCAGAGAGAGAGGGAGACACAGAATCCAAAGCAGGTTCCAGGCTCCGAGCTGTCAACACAGAGCCTGATGCGGGGCTTGAACTCACGGACCATGAGATCATGACCTGAGCTGAAGTTGGATGCCCAACCTACTGAGCCACCCAGGCGCCCCTAAAGATTTTTTAAGTAACCTCTACAGCCATCGTGAGGCTCAAACTCATGACCCTAAGATCATGAATCACACGTTATTTGGACTGAGCCAGCTAGGTGGCCCAATTTCTCTCTCAATTAAAACAAATAAATAAAAGTTAGCAGTAGCTAAGTTTCTTTTGTACACACACACACACACACACACACACACACACACACACTGTATGGGACATGCTAACACTAAGAAGGTACGTTTATCTGAAATTCACATTTAATTGGGTTCCCTGCATTTTTGTTTCCGTCGACTTTATTTTTTAGAATTGTTTTAGGTTGGGGGAACCTGGGTGGCTCAGTTGGTTAAGCATCTGACTTCAGCTCAGGTCATGATCTCACTGCTCATGAGTTCGAGCCCTGCGTTGGGCTCTGTGCTGACAGCTTGAAGCCTGGAGCCTGCTTCAGATTCTGTCTCTGTCTCTCTGCCCCTCCCCTGCTCACATTCTGTTTCCTTCAGTTTCGAATATAAAATAAAAACAACATAAAAAATTTAAAAAAAAAAGAATTGTTTTAGGTTAGCAGGAAAACGGAGTGGAAAATACATATAGTCCCCATACATCTACCCCCTTCCCCATCGCACACACAGCCTTTCTATCAACATCCCACCAGAGTGGTACATGTGTGTGTTCTATGGGTTTGGGCAAATTTATAATGAAGTATCCACCATTACAGTATTGTCTGCAGTAGCTTTACTACCCTAAATACCCTATGTGCTGTGCTGATTCATCCCTCCCTTCCCTATATCCCAACCCTTGGCAACCACTGAACTTTTTTAAAAAATTTTTTTAAAGTTTATTTATTTATTTTGGGAGAGACAGAGACAGCATGAGTGGGAGTGAGACAGAGGGATACAGAGAATCCCAAGCAGGCTCCACACTGCCGGTGCAGAACCTGACATGGGGCTTGATCCCACCAACTGTGAGATCATGACCTGAGCCAAAACCAAGAGTAGGACGCTTAACCAACTGGGCCACTCAGGCGCCCCACCACTGATCTTTTTATTGTCTCCATAGTCCTGCCTTCTCTGGAATGTCATCTACTTGGAATCACATGGTATGTAGCCATTTCAGATTGGTTTCATTCTCTTAGCAACAGACATTTTAGCTTTCTCCACATCTTCTTACGGCACTAGAGCCCATTTGACATCATTGCTGAATAACATTCCAGTGTCCGGATGGATCACAGCTTAGTTATCCATTCACCCTTTGAAGGACAGCTTGATTGCCTCCAAGCTCTATGAATAGAGCTGCTTACACATTTGCATACAGGTTTCTGTGTGAACATGACGTATCAGTTCATTTAGGTAAACACCAAGGAGCATGATTGCTGGATGGTATGGTAAGAGTTTGCTTAGTTTTGTTAAATCTGGCAACCGCATTCTCAGTGAATGTGCACCTCTTTGAAAGAGGCACAGAACAAGGATGTACTTGAGTGAGAAAAGGCAATAAAGGATATCTTATCTTTATTCGCTTACTCATTCACCCACTCATTCAAGTGCTATTTATTGAACAAAACTGTGTGCGAGATCCTGGGAATGCAAACACATACAAGAAATGGAAGAAGTACGTGTGTTATAAAGGTTCCCGAATGCAAGAGAGAGCGCGAAGAAAAGGTGGAGAGATTTTCCCCATGGAGGCTGCAAGGGGGGCTCAGAGAGTATCCCCCCCCAAAGAAAGAAGGCCTTCCTCCTGAAGGATGTACATAATCCCAGAAGGGGTATTGAGAGATACGTGCAGAAAAGAATGATCCAGATAGAGGCACAAAAGGTACGAACTAGCAATGAAATACATTTATTCAACGAATATTTAATATCCTGCCATTATGCTGGGCCTGAGGACACAGCTTTCAACAAACAGGGAGCCTTGACAAGTATTCTACAGGAAAATACTCAACTCAGAGTGGCAAGCCTTCCTCATGCTTGGGAAAATAGATGCCTGAAAAAGCCCTCCTTTTTTTCCTGGGTAGGTCTCCCCTTCTGTTACTGGAGAATTCCCCCTTCTACCCTAAAAACGAAACATTACCATCAGCTTCTCCAATATGAAGAGTAACGTAAATGTGTGTATAAATAGTGTTTACCATCTATCAGAATTTCAAAATTTGGCTTGGGGATTTTTTCCCCCCTAAGCTACTGAAATTTCCTAAGTTGAGTTAACATTCCAAACTTTAGTTACTATTGTCCTATGTGAGATCTTTGTATCTTGTGTCCGATGTGCTGGTTAGACGTTTCTTTATAGGCATTTTAAGATTTACAGGTGCACTTGATAAAATAGCTAGAAATTGTTGAGATGTTTTTCATTGGGTAATTTACTCCATATGTACCCAACAGCCAAGCATTTGGCAGGTGACCAACAGATATGATTTAGAAAGCCTGAATAGCTCATGCAGGAAATAGGTAGGTGACAGATAAAGAAAAATGGCAACTTCATGCTTTAATGGCAACGTAAACTATCTAGAAGGGACATTTATCAGTTCAACAAGAATCGATTTTCTTCACTCTCAACCCATATAACAAATCTCTTTCTAAAAGGTCAGAGCATTTGCTCTCGTAATTTATTTGTTTGTGTATAACTAGCCATCTCAAGAATCTCTACAAGACAACTTTCTCCAGCACATGTTTTACCTTGATCCTAGGTGGAAGATAATCACCAAGTGACTTGTTGAATCAGGCATATGTGGAGGCAAGGGAAGGAGATTTGATTTAATGTGCATTTACCAACGTTGGTGCAAGTGCTGCGTAGGGACTTGGAAAGGCAGCTGGTGAGTTTCACCCCTCACCCGGACGTCAACTATCTGCACTGTCTGATTTTGTTCTACTTCATATTTTAAAATGACATAACTCCAAAGAGATGTCACTTGTTAATTAGTGAAAATCTAAAAAACAAAGGAGTTTTTGATTAATTCATAGAAAACAGGGACTTTGAATAAATGTCAAGGCAATGTTTTAACTAGGTAAACTTAATTCTAGTATTCACATAAAAACAGAGGAAGGAGAATTAATGTTTATTTAACACTTACTCCTTCAATTGATCACCATTTGTTTAGTAAATGTTTACTGAGAGCCTCCTGTATGCCTGAGAGTATCCAGATTCCAGTAATAAAACCATGAATATGAACAGAACGTCTCCTCTAAGGGCAACCAGTAAGTAAACAGCCCTGATATGTGGTGTGAGATGAACCACGACAGAGAGAACAACCACTAGTCTGTTTGAAAACCAAAAGATGATGCATTCTAGAAAAGGTGATGTATAGATCTTTGACCCAAGTCTTAAATGAATCAGTAGGTGTTTGGTATGCATAGACAGAAAGTGTAATACAGACAGAAAATAGACAAGTGATGATGATCAAATATGAACTATGTCCATCTTTACCAATTATTCACTATTCATTCCCAAGCAAAATACTTATTTAGCTCTCTATCTGCCTGTTTTCACATCTGTAAAATAGAGATACTAATGATATTTAATTTGAAGGCTATCAGAAGGGTCAACCGAGATAACAGAACTTAAAATTCTTAGTCTATGGCCATTACGTTACATGTTAATCTTATGGAACATTCCAATTAGGTTACCATACCTTCCTCTACCATGAATGGTGGGCAAATGGTGTCCTGCTCTCTCCATCCCCTCCCTGAAATGATGCAGGTAACTCCCCAAGCAGCACAGAGCAGAAAATGAAACTTCCGTTCCTGATATTTGTGTGAAGCAATCCAAAGCTGTGTGCAGTGGCTTTCCACGTTACACAAGTATCTCATCTCTGACGTTTCTCTTCTAGAATGTCTTACCATTATTTTTTAATTTTTTGAAATTCTTTTATTTATTTTTGAGAGAGAGAGAGAGAGAGAGAGAGAGAGAGAGAGCATGAGCAGGGGAGGAGCACAGAGAGAGGGAGACGCAGAATCTGAAGCACACTCCAGGCTGTGCTGTCAGCACAGAGCCTGATGCAGAGCTCGAACTCACAAACCGTGAGACCATAACCATAAGTCAGACGCTTAACCTATTGAGCCACCAGGCGCCCCAGAATGTCTTACCATTTTAGAATCACTTTTCCCATTGTCTTTTACTGTAAAGGGTCTTGTGGGAGGCAAAAGTATGATCAAATCCCATCCCTAAAATGTTGATTTATACTTTGATTCAGATTTCTTTTGAAGTATTCCCAAATTCCCAAGTAATTTGTGTTTCCTGTTATTTTTGGCCATTGATTTATAACTTCATGGGATTATAGTTAATAAAGGTGGACCATACAATTGCTAGGTTTTTACTATTTTTACTCCTGGCACCCATGCATAGCTTCACTCTTGGGGGCAAGTCAAACTGTGGGGTCTTTGAGCTGTAGAAAGAAAGTAAGGGGAGGTCTCTGATCATCTGCTTCAGGGAACCAGCATGCACCCACTGACCAGATGGAGCACCCCTCTGGCGCACTAAGAGACACCGCCATCACAAAGAGTTCCTTTGTACGCCTTACTTCACCTTCCATTCCCTGAGTCTGACAGATGGTAGATATTTAGCAATATTCCTTAAGTAGATGAATAAATATTTTTTCTTACCTTCGTGTAATGAGCATGCCTCATTTTTATAACATGTTCATAAAAATAGAAATGCAAAATAGAAGGATCTTTTAAAAACTGTCATCATTTATGGACACTTAATTTATTCTACCAGGACACTGTTTATACAATCAAGGTATCGCAACTGCTCCTCTGTTCTTGGGAAAGCAGTTTGTTGCAATTTTACTTTATCAAATAGCATGGCATTAAAGATAAAATATCTTAAGTATGAAGTGTGAATAAAGTAAAAAAATAAAAAGGGCACAAACATTGAAATATATAAACTTATGATTATAGTTCTCCAAGTAACATAAACACTGAGGAAGAAGCCTCATGGTCTAACAAGGTCATCAGACTCGGAAAACCAGTAATTTGGAAATGCCATTTTAACTGTGGCATTGCTTGAACTAATTCCTCTTTCTGAGCAATTGTTTTTGGCTCGATCACAAGCTACCAAAGCTAAAAAGAGTGAGAAATGTAACAGCATTTCAGTTGAGTGTAAGAGAGAGAAAGACATGAGCTTTCTGCGCACGTCATCATTCACATTTTTTACTTTTGCTGGTGGAGCTATAGGAAAATGTGAGAATTTCCAAATGACCTCAATATGTCCTTGCCTCCTGCTACTCGTGCATCTGTGAGAAAAATCTGCGCTATTTCAAAGCATTGTAAGCAGACTGAAGACTTACATGAAGAAAGCAATTTACTTCATCAGGATCACTAAGTGTACATTACCACGCGTTATTAGCTGTGACTGGGCCTCTGACAATTGAAACTCTAATTGCTGAATGAAACGATTCTGCAAACAGTCCCATGACTGTCAAATCAAGTGGGGCTGACATTGGTTTCCAGTTCTCATCTTTCTTTAAAATTGCCATTATATCTTCTGTTGTAAATTTCTTTAAAGTGCTTCACAGAGAAACTTAAAACATTTTTTCGGGGCGCCTGAGTGGCTCAGTCAGTTGAGGGTCTGACTATGACTCAGCTCATGATTTCGTGGTTTGTGAGTTCGAGCCCCGCATTGGGCTCTGTGCTGACAGCTCGGAGCCTGGAGCCTGATTTGTATTCTGTGTCTCCTCCTCTCTCTGCCCCTCCCATGCTCATGCTCTCTCTCTGTCTCTCAATAATGAATAAACATTAAAAAAATTTAAAAAAAAATTTGAAGATGAAATTTCATCTTCAAATGGAAATTCATGGATTTTTTTTCACTTTTTGAGACACAAATGACACAGCATAAAATCCCCCATTAAAAAAAATTTAACATTTATTTATTTTTGAGAGACAGAGGGAGACAGAGCATTGAGCAAGAGAGAGAGAGGGAGACACAGAATCCGAAGCAGGTTCCAGACTCTGAGCTGTCAGCACAGAGCCCGACGCGGGGCTTGAACTCACCAACTGTGAGATCATGATCTGAGCTGAAGTCGGACGCTTAACCGACTAAGCCACCCAGGCGCCCCAAAACCCCCCATTTTAAAGTGTGGGGTTCAATGATTTTACTATGTTCACAAGAGTGTACAGCCTCTTTTACTATCTAATTCCAGAATACCATCATCACTCCACAGAAACCCCACACCAATTCTCAGCATTCTCCATCCCCTTCTCCCGGGCCCTGGCAACCACGAATCTACATTCTGTCTCTACAGATTTGCCAGTTCCGAATATTTCATGTAAGTAGACTCCTATGATACGCAACCTTTGTGCTGGCTTTTTTAACTGAGCATAATGTTCTGAAAGTTCATTCCTACTGAAGCACAAAACACTATTTCATTCCTTTTTGGGGGTGAATAATAGTTCCTTGTAGAAACAGACTGTATTTCATTCCTCTGTTCATCTGTTGATAGACATTTCGGTTGTTTCCACTTTTTGGCTAGTAGGAATATGTTGCTTCAGATATTCGTATTCAAGTCTCTTTGTGAACACGTTTACAGTTCCCTTGGGTATGCATCTATGAGTAGAACTGCTGAGTCATGCATCTAGGAGTAGAACTGCTAAGTCACGTGGTAACTGCCAAAGCGATTTCCAAACCAGTTGCTCCATCCCGCATCCCTACTGGCTGTGTTGGGAGGGTTCTAAACGCTTCACATCATGACCAACACCTGTCAGTGTGTTATGCTCTGAAATTTATCACTGAGAAGAAATGATGAATATTCCATGAAGAGGTGAGTTACTGTACCAAAAACAACTTAATGTTTGAATTTCACATTATAAGGGGGAAAAAACCTAAAGGTGGTAGCAGTTCAGTAAGTGTAAATTTCCTTCATTAATCAGGAAATCTACAAAACTAATATTTGTTAGCAATCATTGCTTATTATAGAACCACATTTCAATTCATCCTTTTAAAAGAATGATCGCACAAAAACGCAAACAAGCTCCAGAAGGAAATTCTAATGGCTTGCTCTATGAAATGGAGTGATGGTAAAACCTGTAATAAACACATACCTGCTTCAAAAACATAGTGCAGAAAACATTCATGTCCAGAAATATCAGGGTGCCAAATACCAATGTTCAGAAACACTGGTCTTTTCTTGACTCACTCATGTCTGTGTGTCTCACAGTGGCTGCATAGTATTTTGCATTGGCTTACCAAGGTATAAGCCATCTCCACAACATCACGGGCAGAAGAAGGAGTAAGAGGCATTGAACAGGTGGGAGAGAACATGCTACTCTCAGGGAATGGAAGTGGTTCCTATGAACGAACCATAAGATTCCATGATGCGGACAGATCTTGAGGTATGTACAAGCAGGGGCCAGACATGAGGGACTGATGGTCATGCAGAGAAGCATCAACATACATGACCTGAGACTGCTGTCCTAGACATCCCCTGCTTGCAAAGTTGGCCCTCAGTTGGCATTTGGGGACTTGGGAGTTCAGGAAGATCATCGCCATTCTCCGACAAGAATGGCTCACTGTGCTAAACTGTACGCAGTGTGGTTTATGGTGAACAACTGCTCTCCTTCTGAGTCTGGAACTTTAGTACATGCTGGTAGGCAGGGGGGTGCCTATGTAATCAACTCCCCAGTTAAAACCTGGGTGCCGATTCTTTAATGAGCTTCCCTGGTAGACAATATTTCACACATGTCACCAGAAATAATGTGCGTTCTGTCTCTGTCTCTGTCTCTCTCTCACACACACACCCCCCAAAACAAGGAAACAAGAGAAAACCCAATCCCTTTCATCTCCGAGGGAGTGAATAAGTTGCGTGTTTAGAAGCGATGAATAATCACTACCTAATTCTGAATTAATCAGAGGCTTAAAATATAGCTTACGTAAATGGGGGAAAAAAACATCTAGCCAAGTTGATGATGAGAAAGGACTTTTTAAACTATTGTATGGCCCAAACCCTTGAACAATCAAAATACTAATTCCATATAGCATAGAGGATTTTTTTTTATATGAACTCCATTTCACATATAAAGAAGGTTTCCAAAAACACTGATGATAATAAGGAAAGTTTGCAACTCCAGCTGCAAGCACATTATAATTAAGACATGTTTTTTTTACCTTGTCTATTGACCTTAGCATAAGCTGCTTACCTTGAGGCTGGGAACCCAGCACTCAGTGTGTTACTGGGTAATGACGTCTTATGGGAACAAAAAATCGCAATCTTATTATTTCACTGACATTAACAAATAATGTTCTCTTGTTTACTCCATTATTCTTCCAAACTGGGTAATAATTTTTAGGCAACAGTCCTGGATCACTTGTTCCTCTGGAGTTGATTTAATTAAATGGGGAAATTAATGTTATGCTGTCTTCTGGCCTAAGGGACAAGATGACCTTCTGCAAATCTGTTAAGTGTCAACTTCTAGCAAGAACAAAGGTGTCCCTGGATAACTGTGAATTATTCAGGGCATTAGCTTTTAGATCAGCAGTGACAATCCCTCTCATTTTAGGAAGAATAGAAAACAACTCCAGAAACAAATCCACTCCTCATCCTACTCCCATCTTTCCATATTCCCATTCTAGTCATAAGATAGAATTTTTTTAAGTTTTAAATATTTTCCCATTTCTGTAGAGGTAATAGCCCTGCAAATGCTTTCTCTATGCAGACAGAATATATTTTCATGCAAAACATGCATGATAAATAGGACCTAAAACATCTGAAGACTTATGTCTTTAGGGACATTCTTCCTTTTTGAGCCTGATGAAGTCTCACAATTCTTGATAAAAACTGAACATCTAGGCCAACTCAACATGTGCTTATGCACGAGAGGCTTCAAAAACCATTCACAGACCTAGAGTATATAAACTCAGGAGACAATGATATGATGTGAAAAATCCACTTGGGCTCAACACAGGAAACCAACATTTATAATGAAAATCGAAAATGCAAATGAGCCCAAGATGGTCTTTTTGAAAGTCAAAGCAGGCAAGCATAGAAGTGAAAAGTCAGTCTAGAAACCCGGCCCGAGGACTGTGTACTTGTCAATTTTCCTCCACTGGACATGGCATGATAAGTAGCTCTCACAGTGGTGCTGACATCTTGTACTCCTTATTGAGAACAAGAAATGTAGATCGCAACCCAAGTAAACCCTACTGATCTGTTTCAGATACTTCCAAAGTGTGGAGGAGGAAAGGACTACAGAGCCCTCGGGTGACAAATTAGATTGTCATGTGGCAGACAAGAGGCTGTTTCCACCCGCATCTAGTTTTGGTTAGGTCAGATTGAGAATAACATGCAGGGAGGAGACTGTGGACGCTGTTAGTTGTTTACAATCTTTGCAGGGAATATGGCTCTGGATTTATGGAACATATCTAGAATCAGAAACTCCACAGAGAGAGAAAGTCAATTCATGATTGGCTGGGAGAGAGAGTCACTACTAATGGTTACAGGGATTCCTTTTTGAGTGTTGACAATGTTCTGGAACTTGACAGCGCTGAGCATTGCCAGATATTATGTGTGAACTAAATGCCACCAACACGTACGCTTCAAAATGGTGAAATGCCATTTTCAAATGGTTCCAATGGTGAATTCTGTGTTATGTGTGTTTTCCAATATGACAAAAATTTGGCAGTTCAAGGAAAGGACAGGGAGAGACAGACAGACAGATACAAGGTGATGGGAAGACTTTTGTCTTCCTGGGAAGGAGGTAAGTGTACAATTTTTGTAGGTTTTGAAGAGTTGAAGCAAAGGAACCCATAGAGAAGGCAGCTAAAGCTGGAGGACAAGGGGAGAGAAACTGGTCAGGAGGGTGCTGAGGACAGGGCTCTGGGCTTGGGCAAAGGGAGGATACTGACAAGTGAGAAAGATGCTCAGTGAGCAGGTACTTTGAGTTAGTTCTGACTTGACTGTTCTTTTCCCTACAGGATAAAAAGGAAATGTATTACCTGAGGATCAACAAGAATGGGAAAGGAGGCCTACGTGAGAAGTAAAAATGTAGAATAACCGCCTTGGGTAATGTCAGAGGAGGCTGCAGGGGGAAATGAAAACATCTCTAGGTGGTACCCGGGCCCACATAAAACTGGAATTCATGGCATCTCCAGGTGGCACAGTCCTGGGGCTCTGGGGCTGGATGGTTGATTTGGTTGCTTGTTTTTTGTTGGTTTTTTTTTTGTTTTTTCCCAGCAGGGCACTGTTGTCAGATGCTGGATCAGAAAGAGCAGGCAGTTGTTGTGTTGATCCAGGGTTAGGCTTGGCAAAGTGGGCAAAACGGGAACACAATGCAAGATCTTAAAGTTTTGACAGGACAGGGGCCCCTGAATGGCTCAATTAAGCATCCAACTGTTGGTTTCAGCTCAGGTCAGGATATCACTGATTTTTCATGAATTCCAGCCTTGCTTGTGCTGTCAGCACAGAGCCTGATTGGGATTCTCTCTCTCTCTCTCTCTCTCTCTCTCTCTCTCTCTCTCTCTCTCTCCCTCTCTCTCTGCCCCTCCCCCATTCACACTGTGTGTCTCTCAAAACAAATCAGTAAAACTTTTTTTAAAAAGTTTTGACAAGAGAACTACTAAGAAGACCCTTGACACCTCTTGCATGTCCTTTGGTTTATTTTTGATCTTTTCCATTTTTATCACGGCTTTTGGGGAAGATGATTTGCTAAGCTCCTCATGCAAACATTCTGGAAGTTTCCTCCTTCAGCCCCAAGGTGTTGGCCAATTATGTCATTGCATCCATTAGGAAATGTCACTCAAAATAGGGTTTGGTGCACCTATTACTTCAGTGCTGAGTGAAACAAAATAAGAAGACTTTTTTCCCAGCTCAATTTCAGATAAACCTTCATATAATAATGCGAAGTATATATCTGTGACAGGGGATCATGGCATTTAACACCAGCCACGTTCACTTGACCTAAGAACTCAGGGATATGGAGGGCCCTGGAGGAGCGACCTGTGTGGAGGAGACCACAGCAAGAGTACAGGGCTGGGCTGGCGAGCAGGTGGGTGTTATGAGGGATGTATGGATTGGCAGTGACGGGGCAGGAACACCCTGATGACGTGTGCTAAGTTGTGTGTGCACAGGATATTTCCTGTGGCAAAGGGCCATAGCTTTCACTGGATTGTGTGAGGGTACCATGATTCTCAAACAGTACTGACTACTGACTCCCGCACAGGGACCGGATGGATGATGGACTGAGAAATGGGCACAGAGGATCATATGAGGTTGGACGGCAAGTGGCCCGGCTATGGTTTACATGGTTTCATCTATGGCAAACTTCCCTTAGTTACCAAAAGGATGTTTTCCAAACATTTATTACACATCCCATTGGAGTGTCGAGGGCTGATGCCTCAAAGGAATATGAGGTCCCAGTTAATAGAGTTTTCCCATCTTTGAGGAAGAAGCAAGATCTACACTAATGAAACAACTGGACCCAAAGTAATCACAGTGATTGATAACGTCATACCTCCAGCTCACAACAGGTTCAGTGTGACATCCCTCACTCACACTGGCTTCTGGAAAGCCTGGAGGTGAGAGAGGAACATGCAAAGAAGGAGTACTGTTTACCCTTCGTGTTTTCTTTTCAACAAAAACCCCTCCTCAGTCTTGCTACCATAGGGTAATTGGTGTGTCATTTTTATGAATACATGCCTACAGGTATGAACATCTTACTAAAAAAAATATACAATGGTTCCATTTATGGTAGTTGCTAAAGTAGTTCTAGTATTTTCCTCTCCCCTTAAGAGTGGTCTGTCTTGCAGCACCTGGCTGGCTCAGTCGGTTAAACATCTGACTTTGGCTCAGGTCATGATCTCACGGTCTGTGAGTTCGAGCCCCGCGTTGGGCTCTGTGCTGACAGCTCAGAGCTTGGAGCCTGCTTTGGATTCTGTGTCTCCCTCTCTCTCTGCCCCTCCCCTGCTCATTCTCTCTCTCTCTCTCCCTCTCTCTCTCTCTCTCTCTCTCTCTCTCTCTCAAAAATAAATAAACATTTAAAAATATTTTTAAAAAAGAGTGGTCTGTCTTGCCTTTCCCAGCAGATAGATGCTCTTTTCAAAGAAGATATTCTTCACTCTATCTAGGCTCTTGAGCTTTGTATAAGGCTAGAATTGCTGATCCTGGAAACCTATTAATGATCCTCCCTATTATCTGTCTGGTCTATGCCAGTGGGTCTTGCCTGATGACACTTCTATCCAGAGCCAAATGGTTTGCTCTGTTAACTAGCAGAGGCTGAACCCATTAGCTTTTAGGACATCAAAAGAATGCTCAAAAGGAGTATTTGTCACCTTTTTATGGTTTAAGAGACATCAAGTACCATGTTCCTGGTCTTAATGGACTTCAGTAAACAGGGACAAGACTTTCATCTCAGTATGTCCTCACTGCCTGCCACAGCCCTCAGGAAAAATGAATGGAAACAAAATCAACAATTACATGTATTTGTTCTACCTGAAGGCTTGGTAGAAATCAATCCTGATCATAAGGATGAAGCTAATAAGGGTTTGTATAATGCTTGACAAGACAATTACAAAGAGCAGCAATGCATCAGGACTCCTTAATTCTTGCCTTAGGTATATTCTCTGGCTCAAATGCCCAAGAGTTTTAGTGTGTGCATTTTGCACCATCACCAGAAACACCTCTACAATTTAGCCTTTATATGAAAATGCAAGGAAAATCTTCTCTTAATTTATATATATATATATATATATATATGTATATATACATATATATATATTTGTATATATGTATATATACATATATATATGTATATATAGGCTATATATATATATATATATATATATATATATAGGCTCAATATATATATATTGGCTCAAAGTATGCACATAATTTTGTGGCTGGATTTAATTATACCTTTGCGCATAGAAACCTACTGACATTTGTGATGCAGGGATAATTTATTAGCATAACCCAACCATTGACATTTTGTCTAGGGGAAGCATGAAGTTTGCCTACTCTTGGTCCATTTTCTCACAGCTGAGGTATGTATACATGATGGTCAACTAGACGTGGTCAAGGGGACATTTGCCTGGGGACTGATGTTGTGTGAAACACACAGGAGACTGAGATCTACTTTTACAAACTTCAATGTCAGTTTGATCTCTCTTACTATACTATACTATTACTATTGCAAAGTGCCTCACCACCAGTTGCCTCAGGAAATCTCTGAAAGCAATGTTCTATTCTTATGGATTGCATCAGGAGCCACAGCTGTAGGGGCAAATGAGAAAGAACTCTTTTTTTTTGCGTATATCCTCCAGAGTTCCTGTAACTTCTCCTCTGTCAGGAACACGCAAGATTACCCAGTCTTACTTAGCATTCCCAGAGTACCTGGGTCTATTCAGTGTGAGGGGTCAATTGGATACAGAAAATGCATCTACAGGGAAAACCAAACAACAAAAGGCAATGTGAGATATCTTTGGGAATCCAGCTGTAACATCTGCAGGTAGATCAATAAAAATCTTGGGGAATTTTCAGATTACAATGTATACATTCTGATATTTCAGTGAAATCAATCAGGTATAGAACAACAGAAAGCCTACTTTTCAGTCTGCTGCTAAGTAGCCCTGCAACTTTGAGCAAGATAATGAGGTCCTTGGAGTTTCTGTTACGTGGAGGGGCCCAGACTGACTAACCTTAAAAGTCCCATGAATTTATAATGTCATGGACTATATCCTTCTGGTCTTTATTAGAAAACTATATATTATTTTGCAGAATCCCTTTGCTGGATTGGAGGACTTCTCCTTCCTCCACCACATACACTTTTTTGAACTGTTCTAATGACTTCTCTCTATTTCCATGTTATATTTGAATGAATGATGCTTAATTCACCCAGATTTTTAAGAGAGCTTTGCTCAGCTCTCAGGAGATTAAGCTAGCATGTATCATTTATAAAATATTTACAGCATCAGTAGAAAGCTCTGAATAACAAATGGCTTCTATTTAAATGACAAGAGACTGTTTAATACTTTGAAACTTGGCTTTTCAGTAGCTGTATTCTCCATCTCACTTGATTTATGATCTAAATTTAAAAGACCTCTAATCAAATATGTAATTGAAATAATCTTATTGATGGAATTTTTATCTATATTTTCTGGGTTTGCTTTTTGTTTCATAACAAATAATTGGGAAGGACTCACAATGAAAACAATTTTCTAGATTAAAGTTGGAAGCCTCTGGGTTTTTTGTTTTTTTGGTATTTTTTTTTCCCCAAAAAGCCCTGGCTAATCTAAAATTAAGTTGTCTATAATGATATTTAAAAGCTGAAAGCGGTTAATTCCCCAATAACTCTTTCATTTTTGTATTCGACACATCTTCAGTTCATGCAACTTGCCTGAGATTGCACAGCTGTTTTTATTTATAGTCTAATGGTGGAATTTCACTTGTCAAAGATGCTGTGACAAGTAAATGTCCCTGTGTACATTGCATTCGATGACGTGGTCCACTTACAAGCCAACAAAATGTCAAGAAATACCATTAAAATCCTTTTAGCTGTGAAGATACTGAATTATCATTCTTTCTCAGATCTTATTCTTTGAGGGGCTATTATAAGAAAAGTTTACATGCAAAAAAGTCCATTAGTTTATATAACATGCTTACTATATTTAATTAGGGAATGAAAGAAAGTCAGGCTCGTCTTCAGATCTTAATACTAACAATATTCATCAGTAATCATAAGCAGACAGATATGCTGCAGTGATATCAAGATCTGCTAAACCAGCAGGCAGTGGGTAGGTGTGTTTTAGAGATCTCGCTAAGGAGTGATGGATTTGCATAGAAGAGAAACATCCAGTCCACTATGTGCCTCAGTCTCAGGTGAAATACTCACAAAGCTTCTATCAAACTGCTGCCCAGTACAAAAACTAGACAAATGCTAGGAGTTGGCATTGCTACTTTTTAAATCGCCCAGACCTTGGCCATTTCTTCTTCAAAAAAGTCAAGTGTCAAGTGATTTCCTACTGGTCCTTCCCACTTAAGTAGGCCATAGGAACCCCAGGGGTGCTGACCTGGGTCACCTTGTTGCCTTAAAGTTGACTTGCTGATGGGAATGGGATACATCCAACTCATGGTTATTTCAGAATTAAGTGGGTCCATTCACCACAGAATGATGGTCTTTTCAAATAAGGCTATTTTAAGAGATAATAAAATATCCATGTATTTTTATTTATTTCTCCTCTGGGCTTGCTTGTTTCAAAATTTGATTCTGCTTATAAATAAATATATCTATTATATATCTATTATATATATATTATGTATATAATATATATCTTTCTAAACCCACATATATTTGTGTATATATGTGTATATACACATATATGCATATATATACATATATACATATGGGTTTAGAAAGATTTATTGGAAAATATAAGGAATGTTAACTCACCATATGTCTTTCACATTCATATCTGTTGAAGCTGTATTTCAGTGTTTTCGGGCATAAAGACCCATCTATGGTTGAGAACAGTAAAAGCCCATGCAATATCCTATCAGTATTGGGAAGATTTCTTAAAAGTCAGTTGCCTTTGACAACATGAACAATGGGTCTGTTATTCACACTATAAAACAAAAATTTATTATGAAGACAAGTAAAAAATGTGAGCAGAAAATTCTATTCGGTTACTCCTTTTCATAAGATTGGCAAAACATTTTTCTGTGTGATATATTCAGGTATTTTCAATTCAGCAGTGCAGTCAGATGATTTAGTATAAAAAATAACGTGTTGGTATATGGAGGCTCTCTGATTTATTTCCTACCTGTTCTTTTAACTTTATTTCACACTGTGATTTTTTTAAATTGTTTATGCAAATTGTGTTTGCATAATAAACACTACATATCTGGTCTCCTTATGAAATTATTCAAAAAATTTTTTTTAATTCTACAAAATCTAGACCATTAATATGCTTACTTTAAATGGAAGCCAACTTACAAATTTCTTCCTAACAGAGCAACAGATTTTCCACGATTTGGGAACTGAGACAAATGAAGGCCATGCAGGCAACAGTGTGTACCTGTCAGACCCCATGGGGCAGGCTGAGTAACAGGCATCACCTGAGAGCCCTTTGTGCCCATTCATTCCAGGGGAAAGCAGAAAACTCACTCCCCCTGACCCCACATGCATGTCTCTGACTTGTTAACAGTGAAATACTTGAGTCAGATATCAAATATTGCCATTAGAAACTTCCACCTCCAATATCTACAGTTCTTCTAATGAAACCAACATTGACACATTCTCCTCTCCCTTCAACATCCTAGACAATCTCAAATTAAAAAATGGCATTTTATTCTGCAGTTTTAAAATAGAAAATTTCAATCTCTGTTAGCAGATGGACTTGCCAGTGGTTATTTGAAAATACATTTAGGTCTATTTTTGAAACTTGCTTCATCAGATGAGTGCAGAAATCATCTCGAAATGAGTATTAATTTTAGTAATTACCAAAAACTACCTAATGCAGGCTTGTTGTATCAAAGCACACCAAGATGCTTTTGGAAAGATATTCTGAGTATTGAAAAGGAAAGTTCCAGCATAATCTTTGAGAGTTGCAAGGAAGGTAGTGGAGAAAGGATTGGTATCAGCCTAAGCAAGTATTGGTATAATAATAAAATAAGGATTATCATTATTATGAAGCTTCTCATAAGGACTCAGTAGCATGGTTTAAAGGTCATCACTCAAAAAAGCGATACAGATAGATATCAGGAAAATTTGGAAGTTGACTCCTGAAAAGAAGTTTGCAAGCACCCAATTTTACAAAAGTGAAGTCACAAAGCATAGAGAACACACTGAAAATCTTGGAAACTCCCGGTATAATAACTCAACATGGAGATACATTCTGTGAGGTGCCAACCACAGCTCATTCTCTGGACTGTCCTTGGCCTCAGCAGGATGAACCCACATTTTCCAATCCTCGACATTCTGATACCACGATATTTCTTGCCCATGTTTCTTGGAGAGTAAATGAAGTGCAGACTTCCTTCAACAGTCGGCCACAACACACAATTCTAAATGTTTTTGTAATTTATTGATAGCTCTGGGAAATCTGTTCCAGACAGTCATGCTTCATCTAAACCACACGCTTCCTGATGTGGGACGACAGAAGAAGGAGGGCTGTAGGTGGTAGATGGTCAGCTCCCTATCCCTTTGTCCGGTTAATGGGGAGTCAGGTGGCAAGGACAGGGGAAAACTGTAGGAATACTTTAAAGCTGTGGTTTGCAAAATGAAAATGTATCATGCAGCCTAATTATTTCCTTACCTTGTGTATATTACTCTATATAACCCAAACTTCAGAGCTGTCAAAGCAAACCTCAAAGATGGGGAAGGTTGACAGGGAAAAATCCAAACAAAAGAAAAACAGCCCATTTTTCAAGGATAAGCACTTTCGGTTCCATTCGAGTTCCTTGCTATCTAAATAGTGAGGTGCAATGACCCACAGAGTCAGTGTAGAAAACATGTCAACGTAATCTAACAATGTCAAAAGGACTCAGTCATTGGGCTATTCAATTTGTCTCAGTCATTCTGTTTGGATTTCTATTAATTGGAATTTTTGATAAATATATTGGATGTCATGTGGTAAAACTAACAACCTCTTTAGAGCGTACCAAGTTTCATGGGTAACAGATAACAAATCACTTTTTACAAAATTAATGCCAGCCAGTCCACTGAGGTCACAGACACTTGCTATCAACCATCCTTGGTTTAAAACTCTTAAAGTTTTCAAGACTAGTATACTTTGGGTCTCTCCAGAATGACATCTGAGGGATAAAATCAGACTCATCAATAGGATAGGTCCAGGCAATGTAGCATTTCATTGCCTGAAAGAAGGACTTCATTAACTCTCCTGAGTATAGAAAACGAAGATATTTTTCAGAACTGTTTAAATAAATGTCATTCTGTTTATCAAAACAGAGAAATCTGGCAGGCATTTCAAACCATATGGGGCCTTTGAAAATATATGGGAAACATCTGATTATGTCTTTAGCTGAATATTATTAAAACTGCATGTAAACCCTTGGGAGAGCTTTTGGCCTACGTTCCCTAAAATCACCCTCTAGAGCATCCTATTTGATATATTATTATGTCACAAAATTATTCCAATATAAATAAAACAGAGCCCCCAGTGAAACTAACACAGCCCTCCATTATTGAGCTGATTCCATGAATAACTGTAATTATAAATATCCATAATCATTTATTTTGACTCTAAGGATAATACATAAAACCAAACCCTGTGATTTATGGAAGCCATAGATTCAGTATAAAAATGAAGGTGTTGCATGCTGCTTAGGAAAGATAAATAAATCTCCCATGCTAGAAGAGCAGGTAGCGGGAGAGGCTGAGAAAGTGGAAGAAGGGAGAATCATCAGGGATGAGCTTGTGTCCTCCAAATCATCTCAATATCGTCTGGGACCTTCAACTTCACTTCACCACTTAAACATCAAAGTTTGTTTTCAAGGGATGTAATTTAAATACCGGTGACCAGCTAAGGCTAATTGCCTTTGTCCTTACAAGTTTAATTAGCTTTTGCCAAATGAATAGTCTTAGATGTATACGTCAAGGAGGATTGCTAAGTAGAACCCCATGCAAAATATTTCTAAGAAAGATTTATGGAATATATTACTTTTACAAGTGGGGCGTTATAGATGCTACCATTAATGAATGAAAAATAAAAGATATATATTTAAAACCTTTCACTAACCTCAAGCTGAAACCCAAAGTCTTGGAGAGTGTGACCTGGTAAGAAACTGTTGAACAGCTTTAGGAGGGGGATAAAAAAACTCAGGGGGAAGGAAACCGAGTTGTGTTGGCAAAAATGTACATGCAATAATTGTGGATGAGACCCAGCAATTCTTTTTACTTTATGCCAATTTCAGTACACTCTTACGTGTCTTGATTTTGCTTCCATTGGTATTTGCCACTCGGACACCATTATGGCACACATACTCCACGCTGGACTCTGTTAATTTCCTGTCTCTTGGGCATGGGTTCCTTCCTCGTTTTGCCTAAGTGTGGGCAATATTTAATCAATCTGGGTTATAGCCTAATTCCTGTCCAGTAAGGACTCTACTGCCTGCATAAACCTGTCTCTTCCACAGGTGGCAGCCATCAACACAATGGCAAGCATTTGTGCAACTGGGAGCTTTTGGTTTTTTAGTTCAAATCAACTCCTCATCTTTGAGGTACGGGCCCAGAGCTCTAGCACCCTAGAAAATGCACATGATATACACTTATTTATTCTTACTTTGGGGGGGCATTAGAGAGGTATATTAAAAAATATATTACTAGTGAAGTATAGTTGACATTATACTATAAATTTAAATCACAAGTGGGCTTGTCAGATAAAGCACAACACACTGCGTTAAATTTGAATTATATTTTCATGGAACACGCTTTTGCCAAAAAATTATCTGGTGTTTATCTGAAATTCAACCTCAGGTGGGCATCCTGTATTTTTATTTGCTGAATCTGGCAAGGCTGACCATAAATACAAATTGTACATGTCCCTAAAAGAGTAAGCATTCAAGTAGAATGAATCAATATTGGTTTCCATTCATGAATCATATAAACAACAAAACACAAATAGGATACGTCAATAGTGCTATTGGTTGTTAACTCAAGGGAGACTTGGGTGGAAAATCCCCTTGATCAAAGCAAATCTTTCATTAGCTGCAAAATGAAAGACTGGGTTGCATATGCCCAACACATGTTAATATGTATGGCTCAAATCAACCGTGGTAAATATATTAGAGTCACAAAGATCCTCCAAAGCCGAAATTATATCATCTGAAATCTCCTACATAGAATGAATCCAGGCTGGCACAAACCAAACCAGCCAGCAAGCACCACCATATAGAAAAATAAAGCAGTGACCAGCAAATACTTCTGTGAAGAGGCTGATAGTAAATCTTTTCAGCCTTGTGGTCATGTGGTCTCTGTGACACATACCTAATGCTGCTTTTCTAGCTGACAATCAGCCATAGACAGTACAGAAAGGAATGGGTGTGACTGTGTCCCAATAAATCCATAAAAACAGGAGGCTAGCTGGATTTGACCCTTCGGCTCAAGTTTGCCAACACTGACCTAAGGCAAAAGAAGAGTCTGTTGGTAGCCGCTCATACAGTTGATAAGATTTTTACTTAGAGGAACTAAAAAGCAACTGCAAGGATTACTCCACGCTGTGAATCTACTCTAACAGGATACATGGGAAACTTCAAAAGCTTGGTTTGTGATACTGTAAAAACTCAAACTCTCCATGGTAAGTGCCGTTAAGAGGAGTTAGTTATTAATGAAATCAACCAGCTTGTTAAATAAGACCTAAATTTTGAGGGCTGGAAAGATGAAGAGGTCTGCTTATCCGTGATGGATTACCCACAGACATTCTCGTCTCATTTTGAAAGCTCCCAAGGAGGGCAGTGAAATCAATGGATTTTAACCCCTATTGATGAACAGAATGGAGAAGACACAGTAACAGAGGATATTTCAACAAATTTTGGAAACTGGAAGTGAATGTGAAATGCTAATTGAAGAGGAAGGCGAAAATTACACTCTAGGCTCTGATCACACTGTGCCACCATTTGAGGAGGGAGGCACAGCTGGAAATGAGGAATTTTGGTGCTGCCTGGTGTTCCAAATGAGATAGAACGTACAGTGTGAGCAGTGTGACACCGATGCCCATTTTCCTTAAACAACCTCAATCTCCTCTTTTCCAGAACCTCATTTGTCTTTCCAGAAAGTATGGTAAAAAAGCGAAAGGAGAATTATTAAAACAATTTTTTAAAATGTTTATTTATTTTTAAGAGCAAGAGAGAGACAGAGTGTGAATGGAGGAGGGGCAGAGAGAGAGGGGGAGACCCAGAATCCGAAGCAGGCTCCAGGCTCTGAGCTGTCGGCACAGAGCCCGACGCGGGGCTCCAACTCACGAGCAGTGAGATCGTGTCCTGAGCTGAAGCCGGATGCTTAACTGACTGAGCCACCCAGGCACCCCAAAAGGAGAATTATTTTCAAATGTTGAATGAGAAAAATTATTTTTCCTCTGAATCTCAACGCAAACAATTCTTTTCAGAGAGCCTCAAACACACAGTCCGATGGTGTCAGGGTCTGGGAAGAAGAACATCTTCAAGCAGCTGAATCAATACAGATTTTATTAGACGTAATTGATAGGTGTCTGTGTCTACCAAATTTGCACATTACTTTGAATTAACACCAGCAGAATAAAAAAGATTCCATGGGATTTCTTTGGGATTTGATGTGTTATCCAATAACAATGGAAACCTGTTTTAGCAAAACAAGTGATACTGTATTTACTTAAGTTACAGTTAATCTCACCATATTTCATCTTATAAAATGTTTAATATTCTACTTTTCACTAATAAGACATAAAACAAACAGGTTGCTGGAATGATTAAATTTAGTTTTGTATCCTTTCTCATTAAATAAAGAGGAAAATAAGATCATGATGTCTAACAGAATTAATGCAGTTATGTCTGAGTTTTTATAGATGGTTCTTAATTAATTATTCCCAAAAGCCTAACACCAGTACATATATTTACCAAAAGAATATTATGTCATTTATCATATCCCTTGCTTCCTAAGAACTTGCAATTTTAAACAACACATCGCATTGTATTACAGCAAATTAATGTGTAACAGGATATAGATTTATTCTTGTTTATATAACCTATAATAAAAATGGATAAATTCATTACATTACCTCTTTACTGCTTTTGGTAATCAGTCTTAAAATGTCTATGGTAATTTATTCCTCAGTATGTCTTATGATGTTCTCTGAAAAACATATTAATTCATTTATTTGAATTGAACTATTTCGTTTGACTGTTTTGACAGAAAGGAAGTCAGATATGGTTGATTACTTTGAAAAGAGGGGGCTGATTTGCTAATTACATTACATGGTGGAAATTTCCATTTACTCAGAAAGCCTTATACACAGATCCAATGTTTTGACAAGCACATATGTAAGGCACATTTTTTATATATAAAAAAATGTAGTATTGAGAAAGATTTATTATAATGCCAACAATATTCAGATTGTTCTGAATTCTGTATTTCCTAAGGTTAACAGAGCACCTCTAGGGGTGCCTGGGTGGCTCAGTCGGTTAAGCTTCCAACTCTGGATTTTGGCTCAGGTCATGATCTCACAGTTTCCTGAGTTTGAGCCCCACATCAGGCTCTGCGCTGACAGCACAGAGCCTGCTTGGGACTCTCTCTCTCTCTCTCTCTCTCTCTCTCTCTCTCTCTCCCTCTCCCCCTCTGTCTCTGTCATAAATAAATAAATAAATAAATAAATAAATAAATAAATAAATTTTTTAAAAAAAGAGTACCTTTAAGGGGCGGGGGGAAACAGGTAAAATTAATGACCATTTTATAAGTCTTGTTATAACTACTTTTGGTTTAATGATGAGCATTTGAGAAAATGAACAATCATAGTCACATGTTTTCAATCCTTTGTAGTCACGTATTTTCAATCCTTTGGAGAATCAGTGTTTCCAAGTGCTTGTTTTCACAAAATTGAAGGAGGACATGACTGAATAGTCAGCAGCGGGTCTCAGTAGGGGGCATACTCCCCAGGGGAGATCTGGCAATCTCTAGTGATGACTTGGGATGTTGTAACTGGGGATGTACTACTGACATCTAGTGGAAGAGACCAGAGATACTGCTAAAAATCCCCAACGTATAGAACAGCTCTCTCTCCCCGGCAATGAAATCATCTGGTCCCAAGTGCGATACTAACAAAGTTGAGAAGGCTTTATATATGGATATGTAAAAAAATTTAAATCAAGGGAAAAAACTCCCCTTATCTCATTAAGAGATTCATTTAAATAAATTTTATGTAACAATTATTGATATTTAATTAATATTGATGTTTAATTATGTTAATTTAATTAAGCAATGTCTGTTTATGTTGTTTCAATTAATTTTGTAACAATAATAAATGTAATAATAGCACAAGCTAGAGGAAATTTTAAAAACTCCTTGAATCTTATCTTTACATTTTTAAAAGTAATATTTAAAATAATTTACAGTTTTGTTTCAGTTAAGTGTCGTAGGCTGTGCAGGTGGCTATAACAAAATAGTATAGGCTGGGTAGCTTATAAACAATGGAAATTTATTTCTCACAGTTCTGGAGGCTGCAAGTCCCAGATCAGGATGCCAGCCTGGTCAGGTGAGGGACCTCTTCCTGGTTCATAGCTGTGTTCTGATATGGGGGAGGGACCAGGTAGCTCTCTGGGCCTCTTTTACAAGGGCGCTAATCCCATTTATGAGGGCTTTGTCCTCATGACCAAATCACTTCCCAAAGACCCCACCTCCTAATACCACCACGTTGGGGGTTAGCATCACCACGTATGAATTCTGGGGGGACGCATTCAGACTACAGCAGAAGTAAAATAAGTTATCAATCAGAGATTTTCAAGCAACAAGTAATATTACTTTAAGGTAAAATTCTCTGAGGAAAGTGAATAAAAACTAAAATTCAAGGAGGAAAACAAATAATGTGAAACTTCCCCGTTAAAGAAGAACTTTTTCAGGGGTTTTAATTAATTGTAATAGGTATCCACTTGCTGTGGTAATTAGATGAAATCAGACATGTTTAAGAGAGTGATGTTACAATTTTGTGTTCAGATGCTTATGTTTACAATCGTGTAAATTTCATCCTTTCCATCTAGTTAAAATGATGAGGTAAAATTTTACATGTAATTAAAGTGTCCTAGAAGCTCTAGAGGCTGGCAAGATTCTTTTGAGATTATTCCAGCAAAAATGTTTGAAGACCACCAATGTACAGGGCCGATCCAAGTCCCCAAAACCATAAGGGGGCTCCAGACAGATGGGCAGAGATAAATCCCTTCCTGTTCCAGGTCCTCATGCCTTTTCTACTCTCTCAGCCCCAAAGCATTTTGAACAGCAACTTCTCAAATCCAAATATACTAGTCATTCATAACGCTGAAAGCTTTTAAATAAGAATTCTCAAGTTATTGGGGTAACTAAACAATATTCTGATGCAATGAGACCAAGGAAACAAAACAAAACAAAACAAAAAAACAAAAACCAAAAACCAAACAAACAAAATCCATGCGTTGCCAGATTTAAAGAGTAATTCTTCTGTATGAAGAGAAATGATCATGCAGATGTTTTTTGGATTTTTAATTTAAATATTCATTAAATGAATTTAAAATATATTTATAATCATCTTCCTTTGAAGAACAGAGGAAGGCATTTATCTGAGACTAAGTGCTTTCCCTACTCACTGAAACCCAAGGGCTGGAAATTTGAAGATTTATTTCAATCTTTCTCTACGGCAAGTTGAATAACATTTAAGAAACGCAACACAAGATGGCAGTGTCTCCATCCTTTCCTTCCCAGAGAGCCTCGGGCAGAAGGAAAAGGGGTGTTTCTACAGTGACCAGATAGGGTGGGGCACTTTAAAATCAGCTGACAATAAGTGCACATGTTTAACTGAGGAAATTCTGTCTACACTTTGGATACGGAACTCATTTTTCCCATGTAGTTCACTTTAAAAGTAGTGTACAATCCTTAATTGTTTCTTATTTATTAAAGCAGCCCCATATATAGGTAGATTGCTATGTTAATACTGACAGAGAGTAAAAAGGAAAAATGAAGAAAACAATTAAATAGTAAAATTGCCAAACTAGTATATAATATCATTACATTATGGCTTCATGCAAAGGTTTGTTTTTTCCTTACATGACAAAACATGTAATTGTACCTGAGTCCTATCAACTTACATAGATGACTAATAGGTAGATGACTATTCACTGTCATTTATATTTTACATGAAAACTACACACACATTTAAGAAAGAACTACATATTCCATAACTGATTGCAAACATATATATAGTATACACTCTGTGGGGGTCAGAATTTATCTGAGAAAGTTTGTATCTGTGAACCCAGCCAGACCTCACTCTCAGTGCCTCATTCAGTCCGTTCCTCTCTAAAAACAGGTATAATTTCACCGAGCCAGTTCTCAAGAATGAAAGACCTGGTGAAATTGTCTCATGCAGCACATATCACATAGAGGGGGCTCTTTAAAACAACAATCATTGGGCACCTGGGTGACTCAGCCAGTTGAGCGCCCAACTTTTGATTTCAGCTCAGGTCATGATCTCATGGTTCATGGGTTCGTGGTTCAAACCACTGACAGTATGGAGCCTGCTTGGGATTCTCTCTCTCTCTCCCTCTCTCTCTGCCCCTCCCATGCTTGCTCTGTCTCTCTCCCTCCCCCAGTTCCATACTTGCTCACGCAAATAAATAAATAAATAAATAGTTTTAAATTTTTCAAAGAAAACAATGAACACTGAATATTCTAGCTATTAATGCTTGTTAATTAAGACCCTCTTTAAAATGGTTATGTAGGGGCGCCTGGGTGGCTCAGTCGGTTGAGCGTCTGACTTCAGCTCAGGTCACGATCTCGCGGTCTGTGAGTTCGAGCCCCGCGTCGGGCTCTGGGCTGATGGCTTGGAGCCTGGAGCCTACTTCCGATTCTGTGTCTCCCTCTCTCTCTGCCTCTCCCCCGTTCATGCTCTGTCTCTCTCTGTCTCAAAAATAAATAAACGTAAAAAAAAAAATTTTAAAAATAAAATAAAATAAAATGGTTGTGTAATGTATGAATCCTTCTACAAAAAGGCTGACCCTAAGGAAATTAGGAATTTTCTGGCTTCAGAGCCTCTTTTTTTCTATAATTGCTGCCCCATCAAAGGGAATATCAAGCAAATCACATCTTCTTGGGGGGGGGGACAATTTTATATCCATTTCTCTTCCTTCAAGACTGGAATTTATATATTAGTGTTAACTATTTAATAAAAGAATTTTATTAAATTTTAGCACATAGATGTCTGCCCTTTACTGTCTCATTTAGTCTACATAAGGAACTTGTGGATTTTTTTTCTATTGTGCTCATTTTATAGTGCAAAGACTGATGGGTTGAGGAGGAAGTTTTATGACTTAGGTCACAGAGCAAGGAAAGGGTAAATCCCTGGGATTCCAGCAAAGCTCTGCCTTTTCGAAATTCCCACATGCATTAGCTAATCCTCGATGCTGCTTCTGGCTATTTTTTCTTGTTCTTAGAGGAAATACAAAGTCCGGCTGAGCAGAGACGTTTTGGAGGAGGCTGCTGAGGGTGGAAGGCCCCTCATCTGCAATTCATGCTTGCTCTGGAACTCAGGAGTCCAGCCAGGCCCAGCCAGGCAGTCAGCTGGCCTGAGAGGAAGGAGGTGCCATAGCCCCCTGCCATCCACTCTCTTCTTCCTGGCTCTCCATCCTACTTAGGCTCCAAGCCCACAGCCTCTCACTGGCTCAGAGCACGCAGGTATTTGCTTGGACAGCCCCTTCGATTCTGAGTTCCCTATTTATTTGTAGTTCTTGCATGGAGCTTCCAGACATTGATTTAATGATAGGTTGGAGTTTCCTCCCCGCAAGCTTCTTCCAGTTGCTGGCACTCCTCTGGGAATTGTGCATGTCCAATTGAACTGGCCTTCAGAAGGCAGAACCTGCTTCTGGAGCTTTTTGAACAAATGATACTTTCTATTAAATGCTGAGTTCCCAGAAGTGAAAACCCAGCTGCTCTCACCTCAATGTACGCATAAAGGGTCATATTTTACCCCATTCACTGGATTTTCTAGGAGCCCCTGGACAGCAAAATACAGCAGAGGTGGTTGCTCCCTGCCAGTGATCTGGAATCCCAGCAAGCCCTCGCCTGGGACACCACTGGCAGCGTCAAATAAAAAGCTCGTCACCACTCTCCACTGCTCCCTTGTTCTGGTGTGATGTTTTGTGGTTTCCTGCAAGTGAAATGGACGTGGTGTCCGGGTCTGTGTGTAGGTTTGGGGATGGATACACAGATGTCTATCACATGCAGTTGAACATGCACAGCCAGCCATCAAACAAGCTGGAATGACCGAATCCCAAGAAGACTGGTCAACAGCGATCGGTGGCCTGGGGCGTCCCATCTGCCTCTGTGACTGAACACTTTCACATACCTGCTGGGTGCAGGAGGTCTTTGGAAGACGTAGGTCTGCAAACACAGGACATGGACAGGTCTCTTGTGTGGGCCCCTGCAGGGAGCAGGTCATGGGTTCTCCTCCAGACTTCTTTCCCCTTACTTTTGTCATATTCAGGCATCATTGCTTTCTTTCCTTTTGCTTTTCTCACATTCTTTTTATTTAAGTAAATAAGCTTAAAGGATGTTTTGAAACCAATTCAGTGTCAACTTATATCTAATGAGGAAGCGAAAATACTTGGGGCTGACCAGAATCCCCTGCCACTGTTTTATTTTACCTCTTTAACATTAAATGGGTAAGCTGGCATTGGCTTGCCTCTTTCAGGATATATAGTCTAAACATCTGTCAAATATTAGGCTATGTGACAGTGGTCTCGGTTTCCTTTCCAAATTCACTCTGTGCCATTCAACTGCCATTTTAATTCAAAAGATCCAAGTCAGTTTCTCAGAAATATCCGTTTGCTGCCTACTTCAGATTTAGCTCCACAGAATTAATTTGCCAGTGATAGTGCTCCTTCAAGAAAAGATGCTGTATAAGCATATTGGCCCCGTATTTCCAATACATGCTCACACAAGTCTCAGAAATAAATAATGTTTTCTGAAAATAAATTCGTTCTTGAGCTCGCCATTGTCTAACTGGTAAATAAGCCCTTTGTGTGGCAGGTTCAGTGGGTGTGAAGACATTATCATTCACCTGTAACCTGTTCACTATATACTTCTAACAAATAAGGGCTTTATAAAACTTAACCATAATACAAATACCCCATCAAATGAAATTAATGGCTATTCCACAGTATCATTTAATACCAGTCATATTCATTTTTCTTGACTTTGTGAAAAAAGATGACATTTTCCCAGCTAATTTGTTTGTATCGGGATTCCCAACGTTAATTTACCCCTTGCATTTCTTTCCACCTAGACAAACTCCCCCAGCCTGTTTTTTTTTTTTCTGTGTCATTTATTTCTTTAATATCAGAGTCCTTTTTCCTACAAAATGTCCCACATTCTACCTACATGTTGAAGGCTGTATTCTTGTGGTAATGTTTAACCTGGTCCTTTATTGCAAATGTTTGTATGTAAAACGCTGATTAGCTCTAGAAACTTGATTCAGGGTTAATTGTTTTGGCAAGAATACTTCCTTAGTGGTGCTAGGGGCTCCTTGTTGCATCCCAGCAGGAGGCACGTGGAATATTGATAACACTGACCTGGTGTTCCAGAGGGGTCACTGATGAAGCCATGTGGAAATGCCCTGTCAATCTTTCACCTAAAGGTTTTAGCAGCCACTAATGATCATTGTCTTGATGTATGATATCATTAAGAGGTAGCAAAACAAGACATTCTAATCCTACTATCCGTCCTTCATTTATTCATGTGATTCTCTGCAAAGAATAATTTTCCATCATTGACTACCTGGGTATTATGAAGTGCAGTCCGCACAGGAAAGACAGGATAAATGTGTGGCATTTTTCTCTCCTTTATTCATTTTCCAAATAGGTAGTTGGTGCCATCAAGGTGACCAAGAAAGCTTTTTGGGAGGAAAAGGGGAGGGGGATACATTTTCATAATTTTCTTAGTCTCTGTACACATGAAAATGTATGTGATACTCTACCATAATGTCCTTAAGAGGTGCACACATGCAAATTTGCAAAGACCTATAAATATATGGCATAGGAGCTTCTGTTCTCTTCACCGGGAACCTTTACACATTTCAGGGCAATCATGATGATGACCAAGGTAAGCACAAGGTAAAATTATTTAATCAGTAAAAGATACTGTATACTTTTGTCTTTGGACTATTATTATCGTTCTTCCTGACGCTTGAACATCAACTTCTCAGATGGTTCATTTCGTGTCCATTGTATCTAGCCTTGCAACCACTTAGCCACACTATGCTTCAAAAGCTTCCTTCCCTCTGCATCCCATCTCTCTTTTTCCTTAAATTCTCTTTCTGACCTGAGATCTGGCCCATAAACTAATCTGCACAAAACCAAAATTAGTGCTCCTACCCTGTTAATTCCAATGTGTTCCTTCTCTTCCTACCCCAGTCTTTAACTCTCAGAATCTAGATCTTAAAAGAAGTCAATCCTTGGACCCAAGGGAACAAAGGTCTAATTGCACTTTTCCAAAAGGTCTTGGTTTATTCAACCTTAGAAAAGAATGCAATCCTGCCTTTTGTGACAACATGGATGGACCTTGAGGGAATTATGCTAAGTGAGAGAAGCCAGACACAGACAAGTACCGCATGATCTCACTTATAGGTAGAAGACCAAGAATAGAAAGGTGGTTACCAGGAGCTGCAGGATGAGGGAAATAGTAAGAGGTTAGGAAAAGGGTACAAACTTTCAGGGGTGAAATGAATAAAGTCTGAGGAGGTAATATACAACATGGCAACTACAGAGGACAACACCGTATTGTATAATTGAAGTTTGCTAAGAGGAAGAAAGGAAAATAAGTGAGGTGGTTGATGTGTTAATTGACTTGGGAGGGAGTAACCCTTTCACAGTGTGTGGATACATAGCAAATCATCACATTGTACACTTTAAATATCTTACACTTTTATTTGTCCATTATACCTAAATAAGGCTGAAAAAGATGTCGTAAGTTGTTCTCCTTTGGAATTTTGTCCACACTTTTTTTTTGAAACTCTTACAATACTTCCTCCATTTTGTTGTAACAATCCAATCCTTCCTTTCCTTCAGGTCTGACCAAATTTGTCCTCCTTTGTCATGACAGTCATCCGCCTTGGGAAATCCATGGGATTATTATCATAGAATACCTCATGAAAATGCTAGTATTGTGGTCCTGAACTCTTATTTATTTTCTCTAACACTGTTTAACCCTTTTACGGGTTTAAAGTAAGATGTCCTTGGGGCGCCTGGGTGGCGCAGTCGGTTGAGCGTCCGACTTCAGCCAGGTCACGATCTCGCGGTCCGTGAGTTCGAGCCCCGCGTCGGGCCCTGGGCTGATGGCTCGGAGCCTGGAGCCTGTTTCCGATTCTGTGTCTCCCTCTCTCACTGCCCCTCCCCCGTTCATGCTCTGTCTCTCTCTGTCCCAAAAATAAATAAAAAACGTTGAAAAAAAAATTAAAAAAAAAAAAAAATAAAGTAAGATGTCCTTAACCAAATTGTACACTCTTTGAAGGTAGGGATGGTGTATTTTATTTTATTTTATTTTTTAAATCTTATTTATTTGTTTGTTTTTGAGGGGGTGGAGAGAGAGCCAGGAAGCGGGGGGAGAGAGAGAGAGAGAGAGCAGGCTCCACACTATCAATGCAGAGCCCAATTCAGGGCTTGAATTCATGAACTGAACTGTGAGATCATGACCAGAGCTGAAATCAAGAGTCAGACACTTAATCAACTGAGCCACCCAGGCGCCCCTTATATTATAATGAGCTATAGGAATAGCATGAATATTTGCATCTACAGTAAAATGCTTGTAAATTTTTAGATGAGAATGGGGGTATAGGAGACCATTCTAAAACATGCCATCCACCACTAGGCTGACAAACACGTATACTGCCTATACTTCAGCATGATATTTCTTCTGAACCATTCTAATATTGAAAAAACAAATTGGGGGAGGCACCTGGGTGGCTCAATTGGTCGAGCATCTGGCTTCAGCTCAGGTCATGATCTCACAGTCCAAGACTTTGAGTCCCACTTCTGGCTCTGTGCTGATGGCTCAGAGCCTGGAGCCTGCTTAGGTTCCTGTAGCCTCTGAAGCAGGCTCCACACTGCCAGCACAGAGCTCAATACGGGCCTCGATTCCATGAACCATGAGATCATGACCTGAGCTGAAAACAAGATTCGGACATTTAACTGAGTTAGTCACCCAGGCACCCCTGACCTGTCCTAATATTTTTTAAACTTCTTATTTTCATCTCTACTACTGGAAAGTGATGCATTTCTGTGCAAACAATCTGGGTGGTGTATTTTAGGACACACCTAATTCCCAGTATGACCTATGCTAGCTGAATTGCCAAAGAATTTTTATTAGCCCACCAGTACAGTCCAGGTGTGGAAAACAGTAATTCACAGGGTCCTTACACTGGTATATCTATCTAGAGGGCAATGTGGAAATAAATACCAAATACCTTAAACTGGCAGTACTCTTAGTCCCAGCGATGCCACCTCTATGAAATAATTCTAAGAAAACAATTAGACATATATATACCCAAAAGATAGATGCACATTGATTCACATCACTGATATTTCAAACAAAGTTAACATGACCTGGAAATCCAAAAATAACAAACCACATGAGATATATATAATGGTATAACTGCTCAACCATGAAAAATATTTTCTGAAGGAATAGCTATAAAATGAATTTCACTATTAAGTAAAATGAAATGGTTTAAAAGAAGTTAAGTGAAATGTGCACATAAAAAAACTAGCTAGGACACCCCAAAACATTAATAGTGACTCTTTCTGGATAGGAGCATTACAGATGATTTTTAGTCTTTTTTTTTTTTTTAATTTTTTTTTTTAAACGTTTTTATTTATTTTTGAGACAGAGAGAGACAGAGCATGAACGGGGGAGGGTCACAGAGAGAGGGAGACACAGAATCCGAAACAGGCTCCAGGCTCTGAGCTGTCAGCACAGAGCCCGACGCGGGGCTCGAACTCACGGACTATGAGATCATGACCCGAGCCGAAGTCGGACACTCAACCGACCGAGCCACCCAGGCGCCCCTGAATTCTAGTATATTCTGAACTCAGTGTTAAGTGACAGAGAGACAGAACCAGAATGAAAGCATGTACTGAATAAATACTTTAACATCCATCTGGGCTTAGACCGTTTATTAACACAAGAACACAAAATTTACACGTAATTTACAGGGGTCAAAATTCCCCTGTAGACCCTTTTCCACCCTAGAGTAAGAGCCCAGCTTTAGACAAAGCTTCATAAGAGTAATGTGAAATCTGCCTCATATTTTTATTAAGTAATATCTTTGCTTTTGCTTTTATAAAAATTAAACTTGTACCCTATAAAGCAGTATTTTTAAGTCAATTTATTTGTCTATGGGGTTGTGTGATTTTCCCCCTTAATTTGTAGAACATTTTCAAAAACTTTTTGAAATTAAAGATTTCTTCTGAAAAGATGTCCTATGAAGTATCTCAGATCTCTTTAAACATTAAATGGCTATAAAAATCACATTTTACTGTACTTGATTAACACAGTAACCTTAATTGCTCAAGATAAAACTGATACCTATAATTTAACTTCTCCAAAATATTTTGGCAGTATGTAAGTTTTTCATTAGAGTAAGTAACTAATAATAATGCTTTCCATAACTAAATTATATAGGATATGAGAATTTAAAAATCAATTTCTAAATTCTTTAAAAATTTTTTGTTAATATTTATTTTTTGAGAGAAAGGCAGACAGAATGTGAGCGGTGGAGTGGCAGAGAGAGAGGGAGACACGGAACCTGAGGCAGGCTCCAGGCTCTGAGCTGTCAGCACAGAGCCCAACATGGGGTTTGAGCTCATGAACTGCGAGATCATGACCTGAGCCAAAGTTAGATGCTCAACCGACTGAGCCACCCAGGTGTCCCTCAATTTCTAAATTCTTACAACTACATGGCCAAATATTTCACGACATGGGAAACAGTACCTGGCGTTTGCATCCTTGTAACCCATGAAGACTAGCAGAGCAAAACTGGCCATTAACGTGACAAGAAAACCAAGACCATAATACTTATATGTAGTGCTAATTAAACCAGAGAGATGTATACCCATTTCCTCGAGCATTTAAAGGAAAAAGAAATATGATGAAACATGTCTCATGTGAATAGATGAAAAGATGACGTACTCTTCTTTAACGATATTTAAAATTCCCCCCAAATTATAATTCTAGAATATGTATTTACAAATTATCTATACATATATGTTTACACACACAAGCAGGTGTGTGTGTGTGTGTGTGTGTGCATGCACACACGTGTGTGTCTCCCCTTTTCAAGAAATCTGATGTGCTTCCTCAGGACCTCCATCCTCCCACCCTATGAGAAACACCTCTATGATCCAATCATAAGTCAAATGTTTTCTAGATTTCACCAAGCTAAATGTTTGATTTTTCATTTCGTACAGTGTTCTTGTGTCTTATAAGCATGGTCTCTGTGTTACTAATGGCTTTGGAACTTTTTATTTGCTCTCTTTGTTTTGTTGCATGTATTCCACAAATTGCGTCCTAGTGGGCAGCCTTCAGCCTTCCTAGAAAGAACCACATCTAATCCTACACTCTTTTCTGAGTTCTCTTTTCTTTCTAGAGTTAGATAAATTATATGTCATGTGCTGTTGCAATAAAATATTGATCAATCTTCTAGGTGAGAAGATGCCCTGGCTGTCAGCAATTATCCAGGGCTTCTGTCATTAATTCTCTAAACAAAACATGAACTATTTTTTTGCCCTGTTTTATGTAAGATCTTTCTCCACCCCATTAAAAATCTCCCCCTCATTCATGGGACATTATTGCATTGGGCTAAAATTTTGGCATAACTGTAAGCAGTACTTTTTCAACAAACTGTGAGTGGAAACATAAACCACTGGCTGTTGGTTACCCTAGTCCCCTGGTCTTCTCATCATAATTAACCTGGGTTTCTGGGGGCAGGTGTGGCATAGATATATAGGTAAATGAAGGGCAAAATATTCTAGAGTAAAAAAGAAGCTCCTGACAACTTAGATCCCTCCATGTACCTCACACCATCAATCATACATGATCTGGTCAATCCCATACTCTACTAGGGACACTGGTCATGTCTTGTCTGAATAATATCCATAGTCCCTAGTTGGCTTCCTAAATCTGGGCTTTCCCTACATATGATAAAATAGAATCTTACTGAATAAAAAGAATGAAGCCCTATGAAAGTTAAAATTCTGATTGTATCTTGCAATTTTATTCAACATGGAGCTACTGCCCTTTGCAAATCTTAGACTCAAGTTATGGCAGACATATCATGGTTCCCTGAGCAAGCTGTTCACACCCAGGTTTCTAAGTGTCTGGAAAGCTGCCTCCTTCTTCCCTTCTCTCACTAATGAACTTCTATTCAACCTTCAAACTCATTCCTAATTTGGCATCGTGTACTGTCTTGACTCCCCAACACAGAATGAATGCCTTCTTCCTTTCTATTCCTGTAGTTTGCCATTTATAAACCATAATCTTTCATATTACAGACATGATATTACACTAATATGAGGCTGGTTACCCACCCTCCCACACACACACTGGGAGTTCCTTGAGAATAGCATTCATTTAGTTGTTTTTATATCAGATACATAAAAAAAGCATGTTATTCACTCAACCAACAACCCCATAATGAACCTATTATGGTGCTCTGATGGCAAGTACTAGGGATACAATGGTGGACAAGAGGGGTGCCTTGCTTTTAAAGCCACCCATGCCTGGGTGGCTCAGTCGGTTAAGTGTCCAACTTTGGCTCAGGTCATGATCTCACGGTCCATGAGTTCAAGCCCCGCATCGGGGTCTGTGCTGACAGCTCAGAGCCTGGAGTCTGCTTTGGATTCTGTCTCCCTCTCTCTCCCTGCCCTTCCCCCACACATGCTCTGTCTCTGTTTCCCAAAAATAAATAAACATTAAAAACAACTTAAAAATACACAAATAAAAATAAAGAACTTCCAGTCCAGTGACTGAGTGGTCAGTAAACATGTACCGAATCGTTTAACAAAAACTCATTTATATCTTGTTTGCACGGTGGCTTCTAGACTAGTTTGAATGATTACAGATAGCCTATTTCAACTCAGTCTTCATCTGAATCACAAGCGTGGTTAAAATTGCTTGGGCACATTTTATACCGGGCATTAAAACACGGAGGAGCGGTTACTTATGCCGGTACGCTGAGTAAAAAAGGAAAAGTGATAAGCAGCACCCATTCCCATTCTTCATTTTCTCTACCCCTGGTCAGAGCTGAGGAAATTCCCACCATCTACCCATCTTTCCTTGGGTGGATATGGGTGACAACGGACATACTGAGAGGACTCATCTTAGATGGTGATGGGGCTGCAGATGGGTTCTGGTCTTGAGAGATGTTACTCATTTCGTCCTTCTGTGGAGTACAATCCAAATGAGCCTCTGATGGTGCTTGACAAGCACATCACTGGCACGTGCAGCTGAGACGAGGTTCTGCCCTCCTCTAGTCTCTTGGAAGCTGGCATGCTCCCCCTGAGTTCTATTTCCTAATTCCCATCATGCCTTACCACTGAGACTCTTCCATAGGAAGAGCATAATGGAGGCATCCATCCACACCGGCTTCCATGCTGTCACTAAACTGAATTCTGATGTTGTCAAAATACGGGACCTTTGAAAACTCTTTCCTTCATTGAAGGGCCATATTTTCTTTGCTCTGCAAACTCTATTTGACAATACTCTAGTGGTTCATTTTTAGTCTTCCTTTCGGAATGAACAAGTATGACTTTCATTACAGGTGATGTTATGCTTCCCAAACTAGGTGGATTCCTGCTGCTAGTGTTAATAAGAGACACCCTCACCTCACTTATTACTTGGCCCACCAAACAATGTTTCATTATGGGAGAACAGTACCAGAGAGCGTCAGCTGCCCATGGGAACCAATTCTCTCCTCTCTCCCAGAACACCTCCCTTTGTAGTACAGCTGCCTTCATGAAAATTTCAGGGCATACAGCAATTCTAGAAACCAATCCATATTCTGAAAGCATAAGGAATACAGACTAGATATTTTGAAGGCCTGCGATATATACATATTGTCCATCATAACTTAGTCTGGAATCCAACGTTTCCATTTGGGGATTACATATGTCCTTATTCTCACATGTTACTCATTTCCACAGAGAGTAACCCTGGACACACTATAAGAAGGCCAAGAAATATTTAGTATCCTTTTTTTGTCCTTAAAAGGAAAAGCTATTGTTTGGCAAAAGGTGAATAAACTCTGGTCTCTGGAGACCTGAATTCAATGCACATTCAACCGCTTTGTTAAATACTAAACCCAGCAAATTAAGTTCCGCATTTAGGTGACCCCCCTGAGGCATGACTAGGAAGAAGGGCAGAGGCTGGGGAAGAAGAAGAATGACTCTTCCATTTAAAATCATTATTGAGATTTGATGTAATAACTAGTCACATTCAATTGCAATAATACAGAGTTTTAAATTAGCCAAGCGTACAAGAGTGTGAAACCATCATGGAATATTAGAAAGACCTTTTCCTTTTCAGAGTAACAGATGAGGAAATGTTGACACAAAAGAAAGGTTCTGATAAGGGTGTGTTGACAAAAAGATGAAAACGATGGTGATAACAAGGAGGCAAAGAAACCACACCGAGAGCATTTCTGACAACATGCAGAAATCAACCCTATGTTAGTCTCTTTTTATAGATTAATCTCCTTGCTCCCTGGGGCAAGTCAGCACAGCCAAATCGTACCATTGTCAATCTGCAATAAAAATATGTAGTCAGATATGAGAGCAAAACAGGAAATCCTAAATGGCATCATTAATATGCAACACAAACTGTCTGAAGAATGAAATCTTAAAGCAGAGAGATTTGCTTTAATGAGGCAAATTAAAGCATGAGATCTCTCCTTTGTCATGAGATCATTGCCTAGCTTTGACTCTGACATCAGGACATCTTTTCTACCTGAGAAAGACTTAAAGTGTTGCATCTTTAAATCCTGGAAATGGTTTATGGGCATCCAAGAAGTGAGGATTAAAAAAAAAAATCTTATCTCTGCTTCTCCCCAAGATGCTAGACAGTTTGTTAAGACAGGAGTAGCTGAAGATAACAGGGTGATGCCCGCCCTTGTCTCTGTGCAGAATGAGGATAAGGAGGACTTCTGGCTGCATGCTTGCTATAGAATGAAGAAGAGTGCTTATTTTGTTGGAGAAATGAATAAAATACTGCACCAAAGATGGCCAACGGGACTAAAACAAACTCCAGTCTCTGGTCTCTGGCTTAGAGACCCCTCCTCCAGGTTCTTCTTCCTTTGTTCGCTGCGGACATGAAAACCCCCACAGATATGGAAGCTAACAACTACAAATTACCCTCCCCACTTGTATTCGGTGCTCAGATCTTAGGAGAAATGGTCTCCTCTGAGCCCGCCGGTGTTAAATAAATCTCCAATCCACCAAGATCTCTGAGTGCCACTTGGGTTTTCCGCCAGTGTTCCAGCCTGGTTCTGTAACATACTTGGTTCCCTGACCAGGAAACCCAACCAAATGCGCTGGCCCATTGTTGCCACCGGGTTTGGGAGAATGGTGAGGTGGTGACGGAGTGAGGGATTGCAAGGGAGAAGGTGTGCCCTGCCTGAATTTCAGCAGTCTCTTCAGTTGCCTCAGGCCAGCCCCACTCCGTCATTCCCGCCAGACTCAAAGAGACCTGGTAAGTGAGGACCTGGACCCGACATCAACATCGGAACTGGTAAGGCCAGGGACCCAAAGTAGTCAGGCCCACCCAAAAGGGTGGAAGGGGGACCTGATCAATCCCCGGAGGCCTCAATAGGTCTCACAGGTAGAAAATTTTGCAGGAGGGAATGTAATAGACTCTGCTGTGTGTGTGTGTGTGTGTGTGTGTGTGTGTGTGTGTGAATGTGTGGCTAGACCAGGTTTGCCAGTCGAGTTTGAGTTTGTGGCTCCATGGACAGGTATCCTTAAGGTCCCCCAAAGTCTACAGGGTCTGAATGGGCTCTCCTGTGTCATGGTGAGAATATAAGGTCTAGGGTGACATCAGATCAGATTCTGATCACAGGTCACAAAGTTGAGTCCACTACGGCCAAACCTCACCTAAACTTTGCCTCGGGAACACGACCAGAGGAGTATCTGAATAGTCCTCTCATCTGACGGTATACCCTCCCTTTGTCTGTCTTTGTGACACCAAACATGAGAAAGAAATTAATAATGGGATCAAAACAGAGTAAGCCTACGATTTTAGAGGTCATGCTCAAAAATTTTAAAAAGGGATTTTCAGGTGATTATGGGGTGAAAATGACACCCAGGAAGTTAAGGACCTTTTGTGAACTAGAATGGCCCATATTCAATGTAGGATGGCCCTCAGAAGGGACATTAGATGCTCAAATAGTGCAGTGGGTTTGGCTAATAGTCACTGGGAACCCAGGCCACCCTGATCAATTTCCATACATCGACTCCTGGCTTGAAATTGCCCAAAATCCTCTGCCCTGGGTGCAATTCATCCATAGCAAGCAGAGCCAGGCAAAGGTTTTAGCCGCCTTATCCGGAGACTCACCCAAGGAACCAAAGAAATGACCCACCGCTACTCTAATATTTAAAGGAGATACGGAGGATGATATTGTCTTTCTACCTCCTTATGACTCCTCAAGCTCCCTTCCCCTCCCCCTGAACTTGAGACTCCTCCCCCATCTGTCTCTGCCACAGCCAGGGTCAGTGCAGCTGCCACTGTAGTCAGTGCCGCCCATCTCCCCGCCCCTCTCAGACCCAGATAACCCTCCCCCACAAGGGCCAGCAGCCAGACTGTGCCCCAGACCCAGACCTAACACTCTCCAAATGCATGTAACAGAGACGAGAGAGCCTGAAAGACAGAAAGAGGATGGAACAGTCCAGCCCAGCCATTCCATGATGTGTTATCTACCTTTCTCTACAACCGACCTCCTCAATTGGAAACACAACACTCCACCATACTCCGAAAAGCCACAAGCAATGGTCGACTTGATGGAGTCCCTCTTCCAGACCCACCGGCCAACTTGGGAAGATTGTCAACAGTTACTCCATACTTTGTTTAATTCACAAGAAAGAAGAAGAATGACAGAAACATGACAGTATCTAGAAGATCACACACCTCCAGGGATCAATGACCCTACTGTCTGGGCTCAAGCTGCCACTCCTGAAGAATACCCAACATGGGATTTCGCCACAGAAGAAGGAAAAGCCCACACCTGATGATACCAGGAAGCCCTCCTTCGGGGAATCTGAGGTGGAGCCAAAAAGCCCATGAACATGACTAAAATATCGTCAGCCACACAGCACCCTGAGGAGTCTCCCAGAGACTACTATGAAATATTATGTGAAGCATACTGTGTATACGCCCCGTTTGACCCCGAGGCACCAGAAAGTCAACACATGGTAAATACCTCTTTTGTGGCACAGGCTGCCCCAGATATCAGAAGAAAACTCCAGAAGTTGGAGGGCTTTGCCAGATGAATATCACTCAGCTGTTAGAGGACACCAATAAAGTTTTCATAACAGAGGAGTCGCAGCCGAAAGAGAAGCAGAGAGAAGACTAAAAAAGAAGCCCACCCTTCTCACAGCAGCACTAAAAAAAACAGATGCTGCAAAGACAGGAAGACCCCAACCACCAAAAGGGGGGAAGCCCAGAGACCCCTTAGCAAAGGACCAATGTGCATACTGCAAAGAGAAGGAACACTGGAAGAATGAATGTCTGAATCAGAAGGGGTCCTCCAAACCCAGCCGATGTCTGGAGGAACCTCAAGGAGAGAACCTCGGTTGGTTTGGCCAGGGTAGAATCAGACTGAGGGGGACTGGGCTCTTTCTCTCATGGCTCCCATGAGCCCACAGTCGAAATGAACGTAGGGAGCCAAACGATAACTTTCATGTTTGACACTGGGGCTGAATACTCTGTCGTTACTTCCCCGGTGGCGCCCTTAAGCCAAAAGATGGCAACCATACTTGGGGCTACTGGGACACAGGTGATGCAACAGCCCTTCTGTCAAGCTCGACAACGTGAACCTGGGGGTCACAAGGTCCGGCATGAGTTCCTCTACTTACCTGACTGCCTGATTTCTGGGCCGGGATCTACTCTCCAAACTTGGGGCCCAGATAACTTTTGAACTTACTGGACACACTAGCCTCCAATTAAACCCAAGGCAGAAGGAAACCCTGGTCTTGACGATTACCCTGCCAAGGGAAGAAAAGTGGAGACTATTCTGTGCCCAGGCCCTATCCTGTAGCCCCTCAGAATTCAGGCTTACATTCCCCTCTGTATGGGCTGAAGATAACTCACCGGGACTAGCTTGGAGTTGGGCCCCCATCATTGTTGACCTAGCTTGGAGTTAGGCCCCCATCATTGTTGACCTAGCTTGGAGTCGGGCCCCCATCCTTGTTGACCTGATCCCTGGAGCCCAACCTCAGAGACAAAGGCAGTACCCCCTTCCACTAGAGGCTAGAATGGGCATACAAGAGCACCTGACCAAGCTCAGAGAAAGAGGTATTCTAATTGAGTGCCAATCGGCTTGGAATACCCCACTCTTGCCAGTCAAGAAGCCAGGAGGAGGATACCAACCAGTACAGGATTTGAGGGGCATTAACAAAGAGACTGTTTCCTTACACCCAGTCATTCTGAACCCTCAGTATACTCTCCTCAGCCAATTTCCGGGGTCAGCCAGATGGGTTACATGCTTCGACATAAAGGATGCTTTCTTCTGCCTCTGCCTGGCTCCGCAAAGTCAATCATTGTTTGCCTTTGAATGGACTGAGTCTGTTACAGATTGCCAGATGCAGCTGACCTGGACACTACTTTCCCAAGGTTTCAAGAACTCGCCCACTCTTTTGGGGAAGCACTAGGTTCAGACCTCGCTGACTTTCCGAGGGAAACCACAGGGCGTGTCCTCCTCCAATATGTAGAAGACCACCTCCTTTCCAGTGACACCCAAGAAGACTGTATGAAAGGTACAAAGGCCCTCCTATAGCTCTTATCCTACTTGGGGTATCAGGCCTCTTGGAGAAAGGCACAGGTTTGTCAGCAGCAGGTCCAATACTTAGGCCCCCTCCTCACAAAAGGAAAAAGAGAACGAGGACCAGAAAGGAAGAAAGTGTGGCACCACACTGCCACAGCCCCAAACAAAACGAGGCTTGTGTGAATTTTTAGGGGCCAGAGGGTTCTGTCGCATTGGGAATTCTCAGATTCTCAGCCATAGTGAGGTCCCTCTATGACCTGTTTGTTGGGAGGGCCAAACCTGGAGCCCCTCGCATGGACTGAGGAGGCAAGGGCCACTTTCATAGACATAAGATTGGCTCTGGGATGAGCCCCAGCCCTTGGTTTGTCTGACATAGAAAGGCCCTTTAACCTCTTCATACATGAAAAGGACAAAATAGCCCTTGGAGTGCTCACTCAGAGCATGGGGCCTTGGCAATAGCCAGTGGCCTGTCAAAAAAACTTGATCCTGTGGCTGCAGGATGGCCCCCATGCCTCAGAGCTCAGAGCCACAGTCCTGCTCATCAAGGAGGCAGACAAACTCACACTGGGACAAACACTTAATGTTAAGGTCCCACACGTGGTCATGTCCCTCATGAGCACCCAAGGATATCGTTTCCTCTCCAATTCTCGGCTGACATAATCCCAAGGCCTTCTCTATCACAACCTAAGGCTCACTCTCGAAACAGTATAAGAACACTAAACCTGGCCACCTTCCTTCCCACGGAGGAGGGAGAACCCGACCGTGACTGTTCTGGAGTAGTGGATGAAGTCTATGCCAGCTGCCTGGACCTCCAAGACCAGGGTATAACAAGCCCAGAGATCACCCTGTTCAGTGATGGGAGCAGCTATTTACAGGAGTGCAGCCAAAGAGGGTATGTGGTAACCACACCACGGAAGTTCTGGAAGCCAAGGCCTTGTCAGAAGGATGGTCGGCACAACGGGCTGAACTGTACGCCTTAACCTGAGCCCTCATCCTTAGCAAAGGTAAACGAGTTAACATCTACACTGATTCCTGGTATGCCTTTGCTACTGTGCATGTACACGGGGCCATCTATAAAGAAAGAGGCCTCCTTACTGCTGCAGGGAAAACTATCAAAAACGAGGAAGAAATACTAAAGCTTCTTAAGGCCGTATGGCTACCAGACAAGGTAGCTATCCTACACTGTAAGGGACCTCAGAAATGAGATGACCCCATAACTCAAGGAAATCGCCTGGCCGACAAAACAGCCAGAGCAGCCGCCTGTGGTGACCCAGGTGAAGCTCCTACCTACACTCTGACTCTTGCACCCCAGAAGGAAGCCTCCCCACCCCTGTACAAAAATGAAGAAAAAAGTTGGGCCTCGACAGAAGAGGGCACATTCTAAGCAAAGAGGGATGGTGGGTTTTGTCCCATTGTCTATGGGAAAACACCCAGTGAAGGAAAACACGAGCTCACGCACCTAGGGAACACGGCACTAGAGGCCCTCTCCAAAAAGAACTACTATCTCAGCCAGCTGCCGGCATTACGCCAAGCTGTCAACAAACAATGTGTAACGTGTGCCAAGAACAATGCTTGGTCTGTCCCACGGCCGCTGCCTGGCTCACAAAGGATGGGGGCCACCCCTTTCAAAGACTTAGGGGTGGACTTTACCAACATACAACCAAATAAAGGGTTTAGGTACCTTCTTGTAATAATCTGCACATACTCAGGATGGGTCGAAGCATTCCCGACCAGAATGGAATGAAGTCATGAGGTGTCCAAAGTTCTTCTACAGGAGATTGTTCCTCTGTTGGGTTTACCCTTAACCATACACAGTGATAACGGACCTGCATTTGTGGCAGACGTTATACAAACCCTGACAGAATCCCCCAACATTACCTGGAAACTGCACACTGCTTACCGACCCCAGAGCTCAGGGAAAGTACAGAGGGTGAATTGCACCCTCAAGGAAACCCTGGCTAAGTTCCACCAAGAGACTAATCTCCCATGGCCATATTGACTACTGCTGGCCCTCCTGCGTGCCAGATGCACACCTAGGGCATTGGGAGTCTCCCCTTTTGAGTTATTATATGGGCAACCCCCCCCCCCCCACACACACACACATGTTTAGGAAAACTCCCAGGAGACCTACACCAGATTGGAGACAAGGGAATAAGAGAACAGCTCCAGACCTTGGGGGCAGTCCTAAACAAGTTACAAAGATACACCATAGAGAGGGCCCCTATTTCCTGAGGGATCCCCATTCACCCCTTTCAGCCAGGAGACTCTGTGTGGGTCAAAGATTGGAAGAGGGAACCTCTTAAACCACGGTGGACTGGGCCTCATACTGTTATTCTAACAACTCCTACAGCCTTTAAAGTTTCAGGTATCACCCCACGGGTCCATCACTCCAGAGTTAAGAAGGCCAACTCACAAGAACCCACAACCTGGCAAAGTGATCCAGATCCAGTCAACCCGCTTAAACTGACCCTCAAAAGGGAAACTGGCCCCTGAGACTTCCAGCCCTGCTCCAGCCACACCCCAGAATTGGCTGGCCTGTGCACAGCAGAAGCTTAAAGAACAAACACGTGAACCTAGCTCAGGGGTTTGGATGCAACTGTGCCAGCTCTTGCCCCTTACTGGTGTCATCACCCTGGTCTTACTTCTTACTGGTGGGCTGATAGAGACTGCACCAACAAGCTGGACATGGGATAAAAGATGCATGCTGGGTCTCACATACCTCCTCTGGATGGGAGGGTTATCAAGTATTGCCTGGTTATGATGATAACCCATCTCACCCTCACAACTGCCACTTACCCACTTTGCCCCCAGGATTGTTATATGACAATAAGGGGGGGGGGGTCAAGGGCATTCAGTGCCTTCACCTCCCTCCACAAAGAGTCCTACGAGGAAAAAACACCCACTCTCTGTCAGCTGCAGGGTTCCCCAAGGACTAAGTATTGGACTGAGGAGATAATCCAAAATGCCAGTGACCCATGTCACAACAAGGGCCTCCAGAGAGGGAAGCGAGCTTGCTACACTTACCTTCCTCAATGGGGGATCTCAAACAGGGGAGGGGTGCACTACAGGGCCCTTCAAAAAGTTATAAAGGATACCCAGGATAGGGTAATACAAGCCATAAAGGTGACCACTCTTCCAGCAGCCTACTAGGGTTTGAACCTTTCAGCCCTCAATCAGGTGCTTACCAATTCCCCACTCCAGCGTTGGGCCAACACTACTCTACAAATCCTCCATAAAATAGATATTCACACGCAAACCTGGTGGATGTGCTTGCCCTTCAGCTGGAGGGATTACTTAGCCACTCCCATCCCTTTGACCTGGAAGCTCCTGAAAATCTCAAAACCAACACCTCTGTCTTAATTGGACCCCTGGCCACTGGGGTCCATCTCACAAATGCCGACAATCTAACCTGTACAGTTCCTGAAGGTTTGAACGGTACCTCTCTATGTGGAAGAAATATAACCTTAAAGAGGAATACAACCCATGTTCCACCCCTGGGGTGTTCTATCTGTGTTCTAATTCGTCCTGCTGATGCTTAGAGGCCAACTGGATTCAGATATGATATTCCATCTTCCTAACCCCAGAGATATCCGTATACACTGAAGATCAGTTCCTAACAGCATTTAGCCCCAAGTCCCAGGCTAAACGGGTAATCCTGCTACCCGTTCTGATAGGAGCAGGAATTGCAACAGGAATAGGAACCAGAAAAGGGGGCGTAGGTTCATCTGTAGGACTATATCATAGACTATCTCAAGAGCTAAATGAAGACATGGAACGGGTGGCAGATTCTCTAGTAACCTTACAAAGCCAAATAAACTCTGGCAGCAGTGACCCTCCAAAATAGGCGAGTCCTCGACCTCCTCACTTCAGAAAAAGGAGAGACTCACATCTTTTGGGGGGAGGAATGTTGCTATTTTGTAAACCAGTCAGGAATAGTTACAACTAAGGTCAAGGAACTCAAGGAAAGAATTCAACATAGACAACAGGAAAGTATCAATCAATGGAAAGGATGGGAATTCACGGATTGGGCATCCTGGCTTCCTGCCCTGGCAGGGCCCCTCTTCTCCATAATTTTACTTGCATCCATTGGCCCCTGTATACTGAATGCCGTGGTACGCTTTATTGAAAACAATGTTGCTCGCCAAACTCCTGCACGTATCTTAGGCTTCCAAGAGTACCAACCTGTGAAACTGAAAGGTGATGCCTACTAAAAGTTTTTTTTAAAGGCATCAAAGGGAGGAATGTTAGAGAAATGAATAAAATACTGCACCAAAGATGACCGACAGGACTAAAACAAACTCCAGTCTCTAGCTTAGAGACCCCTCCTCTGGGTTCTTCTTCCTTTGCTGTGTGCGAGAAACCCCCCACAGATATGGAAGCTGACAACTATAAATTACCCTCCCCACTTGCATTCAGTGCTCAGATCTTAGGAGAAACCATCTCCTCTGAGCCTGCCGGTGTTAAATAAATCTCCGATCCACCGAGATCTCCAAGTGCTTCTTGGTTTTTCCGCCAGCATTCCAGACTGGTTACCTAACAATTTATAGCTTAGTACCAACGATTGGTAGGTATCTCATTGTCCATAATTATTTGTAACGTTAGAATTTGGCAAAGAAATTTTTTCCCCACTAAATTTTCTGGTGAGGTTTTTGTGGTGATAGTGGGGTTCACAAGGTCTGGAGCTGACGGCCAAGAAATGGAGCTGACGGCCAAGAAAGAATTCTCGAGACGTCTTTGGTGCAAAAAGGTGATTTTGTTAAAGCACGGGGACAGGACCCATGGGCAGGAAGAGCTGCCCCAGGACCATGAGGAGAGACTCATTATATACTATGGGGCTGGAGGAGGTAAAGTCCAGGGGAAGTTTCCAGTGAGATTTTCATATGCTAAAGAAGATTCCCAGGATACTGGAGGCCTAGCTATTGTCAAGCCAGGGTTGTTTTCCCCTCTAGCAAAGCATTAGCATTAAGACAGTACAGAGTTTCTGGAGAAATGTTTTACTCTGCCTGTTTCAAGTATTTGTCAATGGGCTGCAGGTTCTAAGGAAATTTAATTTTATCTGCCATTTCCTTCTGCCTTTGTTTCCCACATCATTTTCTACTAATTAATTTTACCATAATATCCCGGAGATCTAAACCAAAGATAACTCCTTCTGCCATGTATACCTATAACAGAGGCACACACACTCACACAACTCACTCAATCACTTACATACACCCATGATAGAGCAGTGTTTCTCTACTGGCGAAATAACAACCTTTTAAGAGAAGAAAAAAATGTTATTTTCTCTCCTGGAAATGTTAGTGTTTTACGACATAGTCATTCAGGTATTTGTCAAAATGTCTATGGTGACAGAGAGGGGGCCAGTAAGACCCTAATTTTAGCATCTTGAACCAAAGGCATTAAAGTAAACCTTTCCTACTAAGAAATTAGTAACTCCCATAAATCACTTTAAAAATAGCTGTTGGTTTTCACAGAGACAGGAAGTAGATTAGAGGTTATTAGGAGCTGGGCAAGGGGAAATTATTACTTAATGGTACAGTTTCTGTGCGAGGTGATGCAAAAGTTTTAGAAACAGCAGTGAAAGCTGAATAACAAGGTGAATAGAATTAACAGCATGAAACTGTGCCCTTCAAAATGTTTAAAATGGTATACAGTTGACGCTTGAATGATGCAGGTGTTAGGGGCAACAACCCTCTGTGCAGCCAAAACTCTTGAGTATAACTTGACTCCCTCCAAACTCAACTACCAATAGCCTACTGTTGACCAGAAGCTTTAATGATAACATGAAGTTGATTAATACATATTTTTTAAAAAAATTTTAACATTTATTTATTTTTGAGACAGAGAGAGACAGAGCATGAACAGGGGAGGAGCATAGAAAGAGGGAGACACAGAATCTGAAACAGGCTCCAGGCTCTGAGCGGTCAGCAGAGAGCCCGATGCGGGGCTCAAACTCACGGACCGTGAGATCATGACCCGAGCCGAAGTCGGATGCTTAACCGACCAAGCCACCCAGGCGCCCCAATACATATTTTTTATGTTATATGTATTATATAGTGTACTCTTATAATACAGTAAGCTAAAGGAGATGTTATTAAGAAAATCGTAAGGAAGAGAAAATACAGTTACAGAACTGTACCATATTTATTGAAAAATTCTTTGAGTGGATTCATGAAGTTCAAATTCGTGTTGTTCAAGAATCAATTAATTGCATTTTATTTGATATATATTTTACCACAATCATAATAATTAAAAAAGAATGACTGTTACTATAACCTGTCATAATGAGGGAGGACGCTTATCCACACGGGAGTAACAAGTGTTGAACAGTTGAGGCATCCGCTTAGATGTCTCCTTCCATTTGACCAGTTCATACATAAATATTTGATAACCAAAACTGGACAAAGGAAAATCCAGAGTCTAGAGCATGTCTCCCCTAGACAAGAGTGTAAAGTGAATTCCCTTTCTCCTGGTGCCCCCATGCCTCAGAGTTCCCACAGCATGCCATAGGTGTATCATTCCCACAAATCATTCTATGGAGTAGGCATGTCTTGTTTTGTGGACTCTGCATTAAAATGGATGTGCTCTCTCTGGAACTGGTGGTAAAGCCTCATGCATTGGAATATGGCATTCTTTCCTTTTAGCTGGATCATTTAAGGCAAGTATTTCCTTAAAAACTGCACATATAGAAAATGGAACGAATCACTTCAACAGTCAGGGATGTTCCGAGAATTGGAGCTTATGTGTTTAAATCACTTGGCACCTGATATCTAAATATTCACTACTTTGCAGAGAAGATTTTGAGGCTTTAGAAGGAATGGTGTCTCAACAAGGCTAAGAATGCCCTGTGAGTTGATTCTAATAGCACAGTCTTAAGTTTTGCCCATGATGGAGAAGAGGGAGGCTTCACAGAGAAGCCACCATGGCTAAGGTTTTTCTCTAATCACCTCAGTTAAAGAGTCTAGTCTAGAGCTGATTTCTGCCTCTGGGGACATAGAATACATGTGACAGATCTTCATTTCTCCCTCACTGTGCTTTACATATTGAGGAACAATTTCAATGCAGTAAAATGCCAATCTTAATTTTCTGGAGTTTCATGGCTCTTTACATTTATAAATAACCATTTAACCACCACCCAAATCAATTTGAACATTTTGATCTTTTAGAAAGTTTCTTCCTGCCCCTCCACTACTGCCCTACCCTGCCCTCCACCCCCAGGAGTTCACCTTCTCTGACCTTTATCTGCCCACTCCTGAAATCCACGTAAATGGAATCATACAGTATGTCATCTTTGTGTCTGGGTTTTTGAGTTCCATATAATGACTTAGAGATTCACCTGTGTTGTTAAGCTTCTCTATAGTTTGTTCTTTTTTAAAAAAAATAATTTCTTTAATGTTTTTATTTATTTTTGAAAGAGAGAGAGAGAGCAAGCCGGGGAGGGACACAGAGAGAGGGAGAAACAGAAGCCGAAGCAGGCTCCAGGCTCTGAGCTGTCAGCACAGAGCCTGACGCGGGGCTCACCCATAAACTGTGAGATCATGACCTGAGCTGAAGACAGATGCTTAACCGACTGAGCCACCCAGGTGCCCCACTCTGTAGTTTGTTCTTATGGCTGAGTGGTATTCCATTAAATGAATATCCCAGAAAGTGTTTATAAATTCTCTTATTGATGGACATTTGGGACTTTTCCAATTTGAGGCTATTATTAATGAAGCTATTAAGAACATCTTTCATAAATCTTTTTGCAGACATGAGCACTCCTTTCTTTGGACTATACACTCACAAGTGGAATTTCTGGGTCCCATGGAAATGTATTAATTTTATTAGAAACTGGCAGTTGTCCAAATTGATTGTATCATTGTACATTCCCAGCAGCAATGAATGAGGGTAGACTTAACCTATGATATCGTAAAGTAAATCCTACTTTTAATATTATAATAATAAAGTATGGAAACATCACGGAACTGGCTGAAAATTCCTTCTTTCCTTCCTTAAAAATATCCTGAGTTCTTGTAAATAATGACACACGGTTTTAGGTTTCAAGGTTAAGTGGAGAAAGAAAGAAAATAGAACAAGATCCCTGATGTCATAGGGCTTCCATTCCAGAGGGAGAAAAAGGTGAATAAAGAAGGAGAAAACCAATAGTACAATTTCAGATATTGCTAAGGGTTATAAAAATGAGGCAGGCTTTACAGGACAAAAATAGGTGCTATGGGTGTAGAATAGAGAGTATTTCGAGTGTAGCATGGTTGTTCTCTCTAGGACATATTGAACTGTTCTGTCCTCATTCCTCCTAGCTTACTCAGATTTCTCTCGAGCAGTTGGGAGAGATCTTAACAAATATTTCCAGCACTCAACCCAAAGACACCTGCAATTTTCTTACTCTTTCGAGAGAAAGAAGAGACTTCTGATGGGCTTGGTCAGGATTATACTGCCAGCCATGAACTATTGGCTATGACCAGTGTGACAAGCTCCATTAATGCCAGGTCTGGGCCACATGCCTCCTGCAGTGATATGGGTCAGACCCTGTGTATTTCAATGCTTTCCATGTGGCGTTGGGGAGAAATTCCAAAAAGAAGGTAGGATCCTGTCCTTAAAAGAAAGTGGACAGGGCAGATAAAGTTAATACACCAACAGTAAAATCTGTAATTTGCAGGGGAAATAAAAGTATGAAGTGGTTAAAAAAAAAATAAAGGTATAAAGTCAAGTGTTTGCAACAAAAATAGATGAATACTGAGGGAGATCAATTTAGAATGAGTCAGATGGGGCTGGGAATACCAGCAGCCAGACAAGAAATTACTGGTGGCCATGATATAACAGGGCCCAGAGAGCTCTAGGTATCACCCCCTAACCCCCAAAGCACTCTCCCCCATATATGCTCCATTCAGCCTCAAGACACACACTATAATATGAAAAAGGAACTTTGTCTCTCTGTCGCCTATACCTACAACGGAACCAAGCATGCAGCTGGTGCCTGATAATACTTGTTGCATACTAAATAAACAAGGAAATTTGGTTCTAAAATTTTTGTTAAAGAAGTGTATTGAGAATGCAAAGGCTTTTATTTGTAATGTTTATTTATATTTGAGAGAGAGAGAGAGAGACAGAGTATGAGCAGGGGTGGGGAAGAGAGAGAGCGAGACACAGAATCCGAAGGAGGTCCAGAGTCTGAGCCATCAGCACAGAGCCCAATGCAGGGCTTGAACTCATGAACCATGAGATCATGACCTGAGCCGAAGTCTGATGCCTAATGGACTGAGCCACCCAGACATCCCAGGAATGCAAAGGTTTTGCAGTCACATACCATTTATTAAGATTGTAGATTAAGGAAGTTTTCTTCACTCTTCTTCTGTCTACTTAAACTTCAGACAGAAGTATTTATTTCTCTCTCGTTTTAAAATTTTATGTATTTTTGAGAGAGAGAAAGAGAGAGAGAGAGAGAGAGAGAGAGATCGATCAAGGGAGGGGCAGAGAGAGTGGGAGAGAGAGAATCCCAGGCTGACTCTGCACCTTTAGCACAAAGCCTAATCCATGGCTCTGACCCCCAAACTGTGAGATCATGACCTGAGCAGAAACCAAAATCTGGACACAATCAACTGAGCCACCAAGGCACTCTAGAAGTGTTCATTTCTGAACTAAGCTTATTCTTCATCGCTTCTCACCTTTATGGTCAAGGAGAGTCTGTAATTCTTCTGTTGCTGTTGTGCATTTTCGATATTTGTTTAGGACAAACTTTGGAGCAATTTGCCAAATAGATGGTTCTAATTCTCTTTGCATTTACTGAACATCCCAAGAAGCAATGTTTTATAGCCTTCTTTGGAAAATGAACATAGAATTAGTACAATTAATCCCACTGACAATGATTATAGCTAACTCTGTGCAAGCCATTACTGGTAACTTTACAGGTAATAATTCAATTAATTTGATCCATTATGTATAATGGTTTTACCCTGTGAGCCAGGAATAGAAAACGATCTTTTGATTTAAGATACAGCTCCATTATTCATGAAACAGTACTGGAAAGGGGTAATCAATTCACTTAATTGATTTGACATTCTGTTTTGAGTAGAAGTGTTGAATATTTTTTGATGGGAGGATATGAGAATTAAGTGATTATTTTCAGGATAGATTTAGCCTCTAGTTTTTCTGATGCTTGTTCCAGTTTTTGTCATCATAATAGATTCAGGATCATTTATTTTTGATAAGAAAATGTCACACAGGAATAATGATGTGTAAGCAGTCGGCTTAGATGATTTTCTTTGTTGGTTTTTGCTTGCCTTGGAATCCAGTGCTCCTGGGCATTCCTTGCCCCATCTCCCTTGTGATAAAGAATGCTTTATTGAAAAGCAATACACCAGGTGCTTAATGGGAAGAAACACATGTGAGGGTTTGGGTTAGGTTTCTCAAGATGGATACAATTTTTAATACCTGAAGATGAAAAGAGCAGGAAGATTTGGAGAATGGAAGCAAGGCTCCCAGCTGGGTGTGGACCGTGTGCATGCAAAGTGTGAAAGAGTGTCCCAACCTCCCCTGTGTGTATATGCCTCTCTGGGTGGGGCTCTGGTTTCTCTCTTCCTACAAGGGATCACAATGCACTGCTTTTTTTTAATGTCCCCCTAGAGCAAGGATGGTGTTTGACTGATCTTGTATCCTTGGCGCATAGCCCAGCACACAACGGTTGCACCACAGATATTTTTAGACTGAGTGAACAAAAGTGAAAAACACCCAGGAGAGAATAATAGAAGGCTCATCTGAGGATGTGGACTTGAGTCTGGATGCAGAGCCCTGCCTGCAAACCCTTCCACTTTCCTATCTGCTTCTTTTTTTTATCCACCTGCTTCTTTCTCCCAACTTCTACAAGGAACTTCATTCTCCTCAAGTCTACCAGCCATGGGACTTCTCTGCTCTCCCTGAGCAGATGACTTAACACATTACTTATGAAAACAATAGAAGCTGTAGTTGGAATCACTGTATCGTCTTGCCTCAAAATCTACCTACAGCTGGACACTTTGCTTTCATTCTCTTTTTATAAATATGCTTATTGCTATGAACTCTCGTCCTCAACAGTTGCCTCTTCAGTATCCTAGCTTTGATCATTAATCCATCTTTATCTCTCCTGAATTACCCATGTCTGCTCTCTACTAATGTTTTTTCATCAGCATTTAGATGTGATGGTATCTCCCTTGGTAGGAGCTCATCCAAAGCAGCACCACCACAAGCCTGGCATTGTGCCATCAGCCCTGACAGGCACGAGCACCACTCCAAAGCAACTCCTGCCCCAGGGAGAGGGTACGATAACCACAAATGACAGTCTGACTGAGGCCCCAGCAATGGGCTAGGGCAAACAGATTATCTAAGTGCTGGTCCTGCCCACCAACAAAAGCTTCTCAAGAGACAACACAGGGAAAGTGCCTTGCAGTTCAGTGCTATGGCATCTCTGGTAAATAGCTGGTCTGACTCAACTCAACCCCAAGGTGTCCCCAGACTGGCCCACTAATAACACAGGGACCAAACCCCACACAAAACAGGCAAAGACAGCCATAGAACCATTGCAGATGACTGGACTGAAGGCAAACACAGCTCAACCACAACAGTAAGGAGCACACAACACATATAAGAGGTACTCCTGAAGCACCAGGTTCTGGTGAACAGGGGACACAGAACTGCAGGGCACTATAGAACCTCTTCTTCATAAGGCCACTACTTTCAAGAGCAGAAAACATAGGTGACTTTCCTAACATAGAGAAACACACGCACAGAGTTAGACAAAATGAGACACAGAGTAATATGTCCCAAATGAAAGAACAGGATGAAATTATAGCAAGAGACTTAAGGAAAAATGGAAATAAGCAATATGCCTGATAGAGAATTTAAAGTAACAGTCATAAAGATACTCACTGGAGTGGACAAACTCAGTGAGACCCTCAGCAAAGAGATAGAAAACATAGAAAAGAACTGATCAGAGATGAAGAACTCAATAAGTGAAAGTAAAATACATGCGAGGGAATCAATAGTAGACCAAACGAAGCAGAAAAATGGCTCAGTGACCTGTAGGACAGAGTAATGGAAAACAACCCAGCTGAACAGGAGTAAGAAAAACGAATAATATAAAAAGAAAATAGATGAAGGGAACTGAACAACACCATCAAGCATAATAACATTTGCATTATAGGGATCCCAAAAGAAGAGAGAGAAGCAGAAAATTTATTTGAAGAAATAATAGCAGAAAACCTCCTGAATCTGAAGAAGGAAACAGAAATCCAGATCCAGGACACAGAGAGTTCCCACCAAAATCAGCCCAAGGAGGTCCACACCAGAACACAGAGTAATTAAAATGGTAAAAAGTAGTGACAGAGATTTTTAAAACAACAAGAGAAAAGTTACATACAAGGAAAACCACAGAAGGCTATCAGCTGATTTTTTTTAGCAGAATTTTGCAGGCCAGAGCAGCCTGCTACGTTCAAAATGCTGAAAGATACCAATAAAAATGAAATCATTCCATTTACAACAATGTGGATGGAGCTAGAGTGTATTACGCTAAGTGAAATAAGTCAGAGAAAGACAAATACCACATGATTTCAGTCATATGTGGAATTTAACAAACAAAACATATGGAGGAGTGGGGAAATGAAAGGGAAACAAACCATAAAAGATTCTTAGTGTTAAGACAACAAACTGAGTGTTGATGGAGGGAGGCTGATAGAGGATGGGCTAGATGGGTGATGGGGATTAAGGAGGGTGCTTGGGGTGATGGGGATTAAGGACAGCACTTGTTATGATGAGCATCTGGAAAGAACACAAATATATGTAAGTGATGAACCACTGAATTCTACTTCTGAAGTCAATATTGCACTGTATGGTATCTAACTAGAATTTAAATACAATTTTGAAGGACAAAAAGAACAAAACAGAACAAAGTGCTGAAAGAAAAAATCTGCAAACAAGAGTACTCTATCTAGCAAGGCTATCATTCAGAATAGAAGGAGAAATAGTTTCATAGACAAACACAAGTCACAGGTATTCATCACACTAAACCAGTCTGACAAGAAACGGTAAAGGGGATTCTTTGAGTAGAAAGGAAAGACCATAAGCAGGAGTAAGAAAAGTTGGAAGCACAAAAATACAAACATTAACTATATCTATAAAAATAAGTTTGGAGATTCACAAAATAAAGAATGTAGTATATGACACCATATACTTACAACATGGGTGGGGAAAGAAAAGTAAAAATTTAGTGTTTCTAGAATGGGCTAAAAGTTAAGCAACCATCAGTTGAAAAGAAAGCTGAGCTAGAGTACTTATATTGGGCAAAATATACTTTAAAACAAAGCCCATACCAAGAGACAAAGATGGACAGTACATGATCAAAATGGGGACAATTCAACAAGAAGATATAACAATTATAAATACTTATGCACCCAACATTGAAGCACCCAAATACATAAAGCAGCTGTTAGCTAATAAACATAAAGGAAGTACTAGAGAGTAATACAATAATAGTAGGAGACTTTAACACCCTACTTACACCAATGACTAGATCATCCAAACAGAAAATCAACAAAGAAACAGTGGTTTTGAATGGCGCATTGGACCAGATGGATCTAACAGATACGTTCAGAATATTCCATCCTAAAATAGCAGAATACACATTCTTCTCAAGTGCACATGGAACATTCTTCAGAATAAATTGCACATTAGTCTACAAAACAGTCTAAACAAATTCAAGAAGATCAAAGTCATCCCATGCATCTTTTCTCACCACAACCCTATGAAACTAGAAATCAACCACAAGAAAAAATCTGGAAAGAACACAAATACATGGAAGTTACATGCTACTAAACATGCTACCAACTAATGAGTGGATCAACCAAGAAATCAAAGAGCAAATCAAAAAAACATGGAGACAACTGAAAATGAAAATGCATTGGTCCTAAATCTTTGGGGTGCAGTAAAGTTGCTCTAAGAGGGAAGTTTATATAGTATTACAGTCCTATCTCAAGAAGCAAGATAAATCTCCAATAAACAACCTAACTTTATACCTAAATAAACTAGAAAAAAAAGAACAAACAAGACCCCAAAAGAATAGAAGGAAGGAAATAATAAAGATTAGAGCAGAAATGAATGAAAAAGAAACAAACAAACAAACAAGCAAACAAACAAAAACAATCGATCAACAAAACCAGAAGCTGATTCATTGAAAAGATCTGGAAAATTGGCAAACCTTTACCCAGGCTCATCAAAAGAGAGAGAGAGAAAGGGAGAGAGAGAGAGAGAGAGAGAACTCAAATAAATAAAATCAGAAATGAAAGAGGGAAATAACAACCCAAACCACAGAAATACAAAGGATTATAATTGAATATTATGAAAAAAATACATGCCAACAAATTAAACAACCTAGAAGAAATGGATAAATTCCTAGAAGCATATAACTTCCTTAAACTGAATCAGAAATAAATAGTAAATGTGAACAGACTGATTACTAGCAAGGAAATTCCAGTGGGAATCAGAAAACTCCCAACAAACAAAAATCCAGAATTAGATGGCTTCATAGGTGAAATCTACCAAACATTTTTTAAAAAGTTAGTACCTATTCTTCTCAAACTATTCCAAAAAATAGGAGAGAAAGGAAAGCTTCCAAACTCATTCTATGAAACCATCATTATCCTGACACCACAATCAGATATAGACACCACAAAAAAGGAGAATTATGGACCAATATCTATGATGAACATAGATGCAAAAAATCCTCAGCAAAATATCAGCAAATTCAAACCCAACAATACCTTAACAAAATCATCCTCCACAACCAAGTAGGATTTATTCCTTGCATTCAAGGGTGGCTCAATATTCACAAATCAATCAATGAGATATATCACACCAATAAGAGAAAATATAAAAACCATAAGATCATTTCAGTAGATGCAGAAAAAAAACATTTGACAAATTGTAATATCCATTCAGGATAAAAACCTTCAACAAAGTAGATTTACAGGGAACATATTTCAACATAATAAAGGCCAATTATGAAAAACCCACTTTCCCCTAAGGTCAGGAACAAGACAAGGATGTCCAGTCCCACCACTTTTATTGAACATATTACTAGAATTCCTAGCCACAGCAATCAGACAACAAAAAGAAAAAAAACGCATCCAAACTGGTAAGGAAAAAGTAAAACTTTCACTAATTACAGATGGCATGATACTATGTATAGAAAACACTAAAGACTCCACCAAAAAACTACTAGAAATGATGAAAGAATTCAATAAAGTTGCAAGATACAAAATCAATATACAGAAATCCGTTGTAATTCCATACACTAACAATGAAGTAACAGAAAGTGAAATTAATAAAACAATCCCACTGATGATTGCATCAAAAATAATAAATACCTGAGAATAAACTTAACCAAGGATGTAAAAGACCTGTACTCTGAAAACTAAAACCTGGATGAAAGAAACTGAAGATGACAAAGAAATGGAAGATAGTCTATGCTCATGGATTGAGAAAGCAAATATTGTTAAAATGTCCATACTACCCAAACAATTTACACACTAATGCAATTCTTATCAGAATACCAAGAGCATTTTTCACAGAACTAGAACAAATAATCCTAAAATTTGTATGGAAACACAAAAGACCCCAAGTAGCCAAAGCAATCTTGAAAAAGAAAAACAAAGCAAACAAACAAACAAAACCTGGAGATATCACAACTCCAAGTTTCAAGTTATATTACAAAGCTGTAGTAATCAAAATAGTATGTACTGATACAAAACAGACACAAAGATTAATGGAGCAGAATAGAGAGAAATAAAGCAATGATTATATGGTCAATTAATCTATGACAAAAGGGCCAGAACATGCAATGGGAAAAAGAGAGTCTCTTTGATAAATGGTGCTGGGAAAACTGGACAGCTACATGCAAAAGAATGAAACTGGGCCACTTTCTTTCACCATACACAAAAATAAACTCAAAATGGGATTAAAGACCTAACTAAATGCCAGACCCGAAACAATAAAAATCTTAGAAGAAAGCACAGGCAGCAATTTCTTTGACATTGGCTGTAGCAAGTTTTCTAGGCAAGGGAAACAAAAGCAAGAATAAACTATTGGGACTACATAAAAATGAAAAGCTTCTGCACAGCAAACGAAACAATCAACAAAACTGATAGACAACCTACTGAATGGGATATTTGCAAATGACATATATGATAAAATAGAATATATATAAATATAATAATATATAAAATAATACAAATATAAATATATAATATAAATATAAATAATATAATAATAAACAATACATGAAAATAACAATATATAAAGAGCTTATACAACTCAACACACACAAAAAAATCCAGTTTAAAAATGGGCAGAAGAGAGCACCTGGATGGCTCAGTCCGTTAAGCATCTGACTTTGGCTTAGGTCATGATCTCGTGGTTCATGAGTTCAAGCCCTGCATCAGGCTCTCTGCTGTCAGCACAGAGCCCGCTTTGGATCCTCTGTCCCCTTGTCTCTCTGCCCCTTCCAACTTGCTCTCTGTCTCTCTCAAAAGTAAATAAACATTTTTAAAAATTTTTTTTAACGTTTATTTATTTTTGGGACAGAGAGAGACAGAGCATGAACAGGGGAGGGGCAGAGAGAGAGGGAGACACAGAATCGGAAGCAGGCTCCAGGCTCTGAGCCGTCAGCCCAGAGCCTGACGCGGGGCTGGAACTCACGGACCGCGAGATCGTGACCTGAGCTGATGTCCGACGCTTAACCGACTGAGCCACCCAGGCGCCCCAAAAGTAAATAAACATTTAAAAAAAAATTTTTTTAAAGCATGCCAAACCCTGGTTTACAGTCTCCCCAGCTCCCCTCCCTGATACCAGTAACCCTCTTCATGTGGATTTCTGTGCTGTGCTTCAGCCTCATAGAGCCGACAAACTTATTGGAAAGCTGCATGTGGAGATGCACAGGCCCTTCAAGCCCAATATATCCTGTTGCATTTAGCATCTTCTTCCCAACTTGCTCCTCCTCCAAGATGATATAGTCCAGGAAAAAGCACCACCATCCACCCAGTTGACAAACTGCTAAGTAGCTTTCTCTCAATCTTCCCCCTCTGTTAAGCTTCCGCCCTATGCTAGGTTAGTTCCACCATCCACGGTCCCAACTTTCTTTTCTTTTTGTGCCAGCTCATCACTGATGTTACCTTGGTCCAAATGATGGACGTTGGCTGATTTGCCAAGGTTTTGCACTAAACTAGTGATTTCCTTGTGGTCCACAGTCTGGGTGGGAGCACCTATGGCTGAAGGCTCTTTCCTTGGGGATAGTACAGGATGGGCACTACACAAGTCCATACTGTAGCCCATTCACAACACTGTACCTGAGAGGTCTCATCATGCACATCTGTAGGACATCATTTGTCACCAACTGCAAAACCAAATTCCATTGACATTCAGACAAAGAAGACTAAAGACCAGCAGGACCCAGAACGTGAAGCCTGGTCTGCTGTCACTAAAGGATAGTCCTGCCAGAGGGAGAAGTAAGTGGAAATATCTATCCTGACAAGTCAGCACTTAAAAGTCTTGAAACTGCATCTCCAACCATTGGCAGAGAGAAAGCATGCACAAAACTGAGAGAGTTAAATTCAGAGAGACACGCATCACATATTCAAATGCAATAAAAGGAGTGCCAGGATGGATTCATTACCTTTTCATCTGGAAAATTTGGGAGTCATATTTCCCAAAAGCAGATGCTGAGTATTTTTATCACCGTACCCCATCGGGTATGCAATTTTGTTACTGGACTAAAAATCCTGTTATCTATGGAAATACAATGATCTGTTAAAGTTTCTAAAAATGGGAAAAAGAAAGTGTACAGCAGCAGTTTTTAAGGTGCATGATGTATATGTCATTTCTGTTCCTGTAAGACTCTTTCGCTGACTCTCTGAAGACTCGGCAGTTGTTGAAAGGTAGGGTTTTCTTACTTTCAGCCTCTTACTAAAACTCAATCTTGCTTCGCCTGAAAATCATAGCCTGTCTTATGAAATGACCATTTGTGGAACTATAGACTTGGCATGCAACTCTATTGAGCTTAAATGGTGAAAAAGTGAATTTAAACAAGGTTAAATATGTAAGTGCTTACATACAGATATGTAAATATCTATAAGTGTTGTAACCATTTATATGAAATGTTTTCCTTAAGGAGGTAATATCTGACTCATACTAATATGTCCTGTATAAAATAGTGTATGTTGTTTGCAGATTTGGGTTATAAAAATGCTTTCCTCTTTCTAGTGTTCAGCCATGTAGCTAAGTATATGGAAATTTACAATCCAATTTTCCCCGTTCAGGTCAATTCCTGCCCTGTTGAACAGGTACATCATCTTCCATTTTCTGTGGTTTTTACAGGATGACTTTTAAATTCATTACACTGCCACATGCGAGGCCATCCACAACAACAATATTAAAGGAAAAAATGGCATAGCCCACTAAAAGAGTACTATTTTCTGTAAAATGGAAATACTGGTAGTCTCTTGAAAAGTAGCACAGAGTACTTGATTTGAGAACTTACTATACTCCACTGACACCAAGAGGAGCTACATTTTTAGGCCAATTCTTTTTTTTTATTATTATTTTTTTAACATTTATTCATTTTTGAGAGAGACAGAGAGTGATCTGGGGAGGGGCAGAGAGAGGGGGAGATACAGAATCCAAAGCAGGCTCCAGGCTCTGAGCCAGCACAGAGCCCTCATGGGGCTCGAACTCACAAACCATGAGATCATGACCTAAGCTGAAGTCTGACGTTTAACCAACTGAGCCACCCAGGCGCCCGTAGGCCAATCTTTAATGAAAGGGTAATAAAAGAATGTGCAATTGTCTGGAAATATGGCCCAATCTTCTCAAGAAAATTATTATTTTGTTGTTGTTAAGTGAAGTGGATGTCAGGAAATAACCTGCTCAGGAGCTTTGCTAGAGAGCCTGTAAAGGATATTCTCTATATGAACAAGAGCGAAACCCATCAATTATTAACAGGCATCCCATAAAACGCCACACATAAGGTGACCCGGTTTTGTTTCTTTGTGTCGTTACCACGCAGCCTTTCAATGTACAGAAATGCTCTATACGGACATACATACAAGGTGTGCTTACCTGTGTGCTTAAAACAGTGTCAACATTTCTCTCCATTGCAAGATGAGAAATGTCTTTTCAAAGTCTACTTTTGTTCACACTCACGATTTCACTGTTCTATGTGGGGCCCTCCACAGTCTGCTGTTCTGGCTCTGCTTCGGTGCTTTACAAAGAGTTTATTCATACAAGACACATTACTGGCAGATTAATGGCCTCCAAAGAGGCCCACATCCCAATCCCCGGAACCTGAGAATATGTTACTTTACATATCAAAAGGGATCTTATGGATGTGTTCAATAAAGGATGATGAGATGGGGAGATTATTTGATATGACCTGGGCAGGCCCCAACTAATGATCTGAGCCCTTCAGAGAACCTTTCCCAGCTGGGATCAAGGAGGTGCAGAGGGAAAAAGAAAGTTGGATATATGAGGTATGAGAAGGCAGCAACCTGTCACTGCTGGCTTTGAAGATGGGAGGGACGGTGGGCCACGCAATGAGAAGGGATACTCACCCCCAGCTGATAGCCAACAAAGGAATGGGGACCTCAGAGCCCAGGGTGGGACCTAGTGCTGCCAACAACTTTCATGAGTTGGAAGTGAATTCTTCAGTTAAGAACTTGGCCCAGCCAACACCATGATTTTGTGAGCCCCATGTCAATGTCCCACCTACAAAACTGTGACATAATGAATGTCTGCTGTTTTAAACTGCTGAGTCTGTGGTAATGTTTTATGGCAGCAGCAGGCCCCTAAGGCAGTGTTCTCAACATTGCTTACAATGTTCCTTCCATTCCCTGAATTCCCAGACACCATCAGCTATAAATCAGCAAAAATCTAACATGGAAGATTTTCAGGGAGAAGAAAAATGCCACGACATCTCCGAAGGTAAGATGCAGACTGGTTTCAGAAACAAACAAAACAAAAATGTAAGACCGAAACAAAGAGAAATTAAAAATACAGTAAAACCTTGGATCTTTAGGAACTTGTTCTGCAAGCGTTCTGTAAGACGAGCAAACATTTCTAACAAATTTTAAGTTGATATGCGAGCAATGTCTTGCAATGCAAGTAGTACATGATGCCAAATGTCACATGATCACAACTGAGCCAATGTTTTTGAAATTCGTTTTGATTTATGAGTGCTTTGGATTACAAGCATGTTTCTGGAATGCATTATGCTCACAAACCAAGGTTGTACTGTACTTAATTATCTATGGGTCACCTAGGTGGCTCGGTCAGTTCAGCATCTGACTCTTGATTTCAACTCCGATCACGATCTCACAGTTTGTGGGATCGAGCCCTGCATCAGGCTCTGTGCTGACAGTGTGGAGCCTGCTTGGGATTCTCTCTCTCCCTCTCTCTCTGCCTCTCCCCTGCTTGTGCTCTTTCTCTCTCTCCCGCAAAATAAACAAAAGTAAATAAGTAAAAATACTTATCTTTGAATTAAGGAAATACAATATTTATTGGTGGTTATATTTAGGGCTATATTTAGGGTTATATTAAGTTTATATAAAAACATCAGGTCTCCTAATCCCCTTAAAGCCATGTTACAACATCTATTCACATGTTGTACACCAGAAATTTCCCACTCTGAAATGCAGACATAATTAAGAAGGCAGTTAATACTGGCTCCCTTCCCTCTGTGCTCACGGTTGTTAAATGCTCAGAGCCCAAAATGGTTTATTGCTGTTCAGCTCATTCCATAATAAACTCCTTAAACACAGGAAGAATGTTTGTGACTTAAAGCAGAGTTAACACATTTTAAAGAATTTAAACTTTCTTGAAAGGAATGACCCTTTTATGATCAGAAGGTATTCCTCAAGTTATGACATGAAATCATTTAAGACTGGCATAATACCTTTTTTGTTGTACAAATATATCGGTTATGTTTCTGGCATGAAATGTAATATATAACTCATTTACTCATTCTAGCAAGAGATGCCAGGAATGAATTCTTCTTCAAAGTCACACCCTCCCAACTAAAGTTGGAAATATCAACTATTACCAGAAGCTGGCGAAGATTTATTTCAGTGTGATTTTTTTAAGGAATATATAAACTCAACTGAATTCTATGCAGTCCACTCACATTTGCCAAACATATAGGTTAAAATTTGCAAAAAGTAAACAACTACTACAATATATACTGCCAAAAAAAAGCCTTCTGAAAATGAATAAACAATTGTGTGTGTGTGTGTGTGTGTGTGTGTGTGTGTGTGTGTGTGTGTGTGTTATGGGGTGATTAGGCAATGGTGGCTGAATTACTTATTTTTTCTAAGATTTTTATTTTTAAGTAATCTCTATATCTAATGTGGGGCTTGAACTCATGACCTTTTTTTTTTATTTTAAAATATTTATTTCTCAAGGAGAGAGAGACAGAGCATGAAGGGGGGAGGAGCAGAGAGAGGGGGAGACACAGAATCAGAAGGGGCTCCAGGCTCCAAGCTGTCAGCACAGAGCCTGACGTGGGGCCCGATATCATGAATCGGGAGATCGTGACCTGAGCCGAAGTCACTCAACTGACTGAGCCACCTAGGTGCCCCAGCTCTTTTTTTAAAAGAAATGAGAAAAAAAGAGGGATATTCTTTTTTGTTCGTTTCAGAAGGCAGCCCGATCTGAAGTCACTTCATTTATATTGAATAACTGAATCTGGGTTCCTTAATAGAGCATGGAGCAGTGTAGATGGTAGAATTCCAGAAAATGTGTGTCCTCACCAATAATGGATCCGGTCACTCAGGCCTTCCTAGAACATCAGGTCGTTTATTTTCCAAATAGTCCAAAGTGTCTTTAAATTTAGAGTCTGTTCTTCTTCTCACTCTTCATTGTCCTTCCTCTGAAGGACCAGCTTCTTTCCAATATGTATTCTTACCCCTCCCGTATATCTGTCAGATTAAGGCACTTAAAGAAATAAGCCTCTAAAAGTGTTAGTTTGGTGCTGCTTGTGATACTCTGTCACTCAGGTTCCAGCCCAAGAGCCAGATGGCATCCCCTCCCAGCTCCCCACAGCTGTAGCTGGAAACCACTGGCTGAAGGTCACCTCTGAGGGGGGAAGGAGCTAAATTCCTAGGCTCTTCACAGCCTCTGAGGAAGAGCCACGCACGCTGGGTTTTAGCAGCAAAATTGGCAATAGGGAGCTGGAGGGGACCTGTCCTCTACAGGCTGCATTTGACGGCCATTCCTTGTAAATCTTTAGGACACACTCCCTACCCATGACCCCAGGGACTGGACAGAGACCCAGGGGCACAACCCAGGCTCCAACTCCAGACTCACTCCCTATCAGCTCCAAAAGGAACCCCATCCCTTTGGAGTTGCATTGTGTCTTCTCTGGGCTCACAGGGTGGCTCTGTGGATTGTTAAACAGGTGATTTTATCTCTTTGGAATGCAAATTACTTTTCCTCTGCAAGATTAAATTAGATGCTTGAGTGAAGTCTTTAGCATACATGAAACACTCCGTGAGCATTTAAAGTCCTTCTGTCTTATTGAGGATCTTAAGGGCATTAAAGATTGCACACCTTCCTTTACAAGTTCCTTTTAGGAACTTCACTATTACTGAAAGTGATGCTGTTTCTTAGTTTGGTCAGGGATCCCTCACCACGAGTTAATGTTCTTCTTCCTACTGCTTCAAATATTTTTTTAATGTTTACTTATTTTTGAGAGCAAGAGAGAGTGGCACAGAGTACAAGTGGGGGAGGGGCAGAGAGAGGGAGACACAGAATCTAAAGGAGGCTCCAGGCTCTGAGCCATCAGCACAGAGCCCGATGCAGGGCTGGAACCCATGAACCACGAGATCATGACCTGAGCCAAGGTCAGACGCTTAACCGACTGAGCCACCCACGCCCCCACCCCGCCCCGCTACTGCTTCAAATATTAATCCTACTCCTAATTTTTCTTCTAATTCTCCTTCTTCTCCCTTCCTCAATTTCTCCCTCTCCATCCCCTTCTTTCCTCCCTCCTCCTCCTGCTTCTTACATATATACACACATCCTCCAACAACTGTAAGACAAAGCAAGCTATGTCCCAGCCTTCCTGTGCTAAAAAATATCCCCTGCATGTAGCAAGCTGTGCCTCCCTCATCCCTGCATTATCACACACAGCCGGCAACCGGGCAGTGTCGAGTCTGGAGCAGGAGAAAGACTGATGGATTCAAATCCTTGTTTTGCCAAGTGCCAGCCTGTTTGACCCTCACCAGCATTTTTCGAACAAACCCTCCCTGCCTGTAACACTTTAATGACAATGCCACCTTTGCAGAGCTGTTGCGAAATAAAGGGGGATTTCAGATGAACAACTGGCAGGCCTACTCTATGATGTTAATAAATAATGAATCATGGAAGAAATTACAATTGTGCCACTGATATATACGGAACACCTATTACATTCCAGGAAATTTGGTGAGTACTGGCCATTCCAAGAAGGTTATCTTCCCTTGATGAGCCTCTGTGGTTTTATTAAGGAAATGTTTGTCAGCTTAGCCACAAAATTCTCTGGCAGATTCCCTTTCTATCAAAGAATGGATGAGGTAACCTGACAGCCTTTGGATCTTACCTTAGAGACACCAAAGACTATCTCTCTATTTTCTCTTTCCTTTTTGGGAGACTGAAATAGATTTGTGCCACCAAGTTATTCTCATTATTGCCATATTGTGCATAAGATCAGCCTTTTTATATACTCAGTTTTTTCTTACGTTTGTAGAACACATATAGATATCTCTGATCCACAGATGTTACACGTCTGTCATTTTTTTCTTGCTTATGTTTCCAGAACAACTATTGCAGACAACATTTTAAATATTTTCTTCTGTCATATTTTTGAGCATTCCAAACTGATATTCTCATGTTTCTTGTACTGCTCCTGGTTGATCAAGTCTTGCCCTCAAGTAGAAAGCTGTTTTGAGATGCCTTGTGTTTCTGTTTTAAAATATGTATCTTGTTTACTGAATTAAATTTGTCATAGAAAGTGTATCAGCACAAACATTTCAAATCTGTGCTCCTTCTATAGAATTAAGACAATTTCTTGTTTCATTCATCTGCTGATGACTCAAACTCATCTATTGATAAATAATGTTTTAATGAATTCCTTCTCAGTCTCATTTAAAGTATATTAACAATAATGATATGCAAAAGTCAATATTCTTTATTACTCTAGCAAACCGGATTTCTCAACCCACTTGACAGTTTAAAATTGCCACTGGGAAGAACTTGACTTTCAAGGAGAATTAAATGGGGTTTATTGTGGTGACTGATTATCAGCATAAGAACCATGCATTTTTCTACTACAGTAGAGGAAATAATTTAATTATTCTGTTATTGTAAATGTTCTGATTTTAATACATTAACTTGTGGCCCATGGCTGATGGAAAAGAAATTAACACTGACTCTTTTTGACTGTGGAATGAATTGGACTTTCCAGGGCAAGAAAATTAATTGTAAATGCTCTCTATTTAAGAATGCCAGATTTTTTTAATGATAAATGATGTAATTATTAGATGTCAAGTATACAAATAGTCACACATTGACATTTCAGCTTATTAATTCCAACATTCACCATTGTGTGTAACATATTCATCACATTTAATTGCTCAGTAAAGGGGAAAAAAATCATTGTTCTCACGGTTCTCCTTGTGATTTTTAGGCAGGAAATTTATGAAGACACTGAATGCTAATGTACTAAATTTCTGGTGACAGTCCTGTGCTTCATTTTGAGCCAAGACCAAAATAAACAAAAAGAATGAGTGCAAAGTAGGCTGGAGTTACAGCAGTGGTGACTAAGTTTTACAGAATTATGAGTTAGGCAAAATCTGTCTTCAGCATCCTCTCATCTGCGTTTCCCTTTCTGCTACCCACTTTCAGGTGGGTGTGGGGAGTATCCAGGGCCATCACGCTCACCGCTGGGATCCCAGGAGCTTCTTCCTTCCCAAGAGATGCCCACCCTTGGGGCGCCTGGGTGGCTCAGTCGGTTAAGCGTCCGACTTCAGCTCAGGTCATGATCTCGCGGTCCGTGAGTTCGAGCCCCGCGTCGGGCTCTGGGCTGATGGCTCAGAGCCTGGAGCCTGCTTCCGATTCTGTGTCTCCCTCTCTCTCTGCTCCTCCCCCGTTCATGCTCTGTCTCTCTCTCTGTCTCAAAAATAAATAAACGTTAAAAAAAAACATAAAAAAAAAAAGATGCCCACCCTCATCAACCAGTGCTCCTGTTCTTGGTAGGGATGAAGACAGTTGTCTAGCTTCAAAAGATTTCAGGGGTCCCCTCACCCATGACAAAGAGATACAAGAGTCAAGAGTGATAAAGCACAATTTTTTGCCCTTTAATCCAGCAGTGCTTTCAAATCTGCATTTTATTCATCCTATCCGTGATGAGCAATTTTACATGTCAGTCTAGCTAGGGTACAATTCCCAGTTACTCGGCAAAATGCTAATCTGGGTGTTGCGGCAAAGGTATGCTGTAGATGCGATTGAAGTTCATAATCAGTTGAAGGCAAGTGAGGGAGATGTTGAGGGAGTGGACCCAGTGCAACCACAAAGGCTTTCATCTGAGGGAAGCAGGAGGACCAGAGTCAAAAAGAGAGAAGGTGATAGGGGTGCAGATGTTCGAGTGATGCACTCTGATGATGGAAGAAGGGACAAGAGCTCAGCAGTACAGCTCTGAAAGATGCAAAAGGCTCTCTCTTGGAACCAGAGGGAGCCAGGCCTGCTGACTGACACCTTGCTTTTAGTTCAGTGAGACACATTTTGGACTTCTGACCTCCAGGATTCTAAGGTAATATATTTCTGTCCTTTTAAGCCACTAAGTTTGCAAATTTGTTGCAGCAGCTATAAAAGACTCATACACTATCTAATACATTCTGAAAACTTTAGTCTGAAATCTATTATTTACTCAGGCTGCACTCTGTCAATGCACACATGGCTTTGTATCTTCCTTGCCATAACTCTGTCGCACCTCTGGAGCCACAGTGCATGGATTGATAACTGCTGTCATCCAGCACAAAAGGCAAGGGAAGGCCTAAAAACACTTCCCTTCTGTCCTCCTACTTGCACTATTTCCTGCAAAGCCTTGGCATGTTCTCATGGTCCTCCAGGCAGCCACGTCTATGCATGCAAGGTCAAACCTATCAGCCTTCCTCATTAGAGATCTATATCCTGTTTTTCTACCTTAGTTCCCACCTGTGGTGGGCAGAAATACAGGATGGATGTTGGGATTCCCACCCCTCGTGTAGACACAGTATATAATCCACCCCCCTTTGAGTATGGGCACAGTCCATGAATATGAAGGATGCCACTTCAGTGATTAGGCCTCTAATCTGTGAACTTGGAGTTATAGTAAAGGGTGATTATCTGTGCTGGCCTATCCTACTCAGTTGAGCCCTTATAAGCGGCAAGATGCAGGGCACCTTGTTGGCTTAGTCAGTAAAGCATGCAACTCTTGATCTTGGGGTTGTACATTCAAGCCCCATGCTGGGTGTGGAGATCACTTAAAAATAAAATCTTCTAAAAATTGATTAGAAAAAAGTGACAAGATACAGCAGCAGAGACTGCCCTACTCAAATAAGGAAGCAAAAGCCATGCTGTGAACTGTCAACGTGGGCCATGTGGCAAGGAACTGTAGGTGGCTTCTTTGACCTGAAGGGGGCCTGGAATATTGCCAGCAGAAAAATAGAGACCTCAAACACACAGTTGTAAGGACATCTATTTTGCCAACAACCTTCAGGGTTTAGAAGAGGACCGTGAGCATGAGAAAGAAGGGCAGCCGGGGGCAACCCTGTGATTTCCACCTGGGGAAGACTTGAGCAAAGGACCCAAGCAACCCATGCCTGGTTTCTGCCTCACAGAAACTGACATGGTAACTTGTGTTATAGGCCACTCAGCTTGCAGTCACTGCTTACACGACTATGGAAATAAATACACCACCCTGCAAAAAGCATTCTTCAATTCGTTATCACTAGGCATGCAAAATTAATTTAAGCTATGTTTTTAACAGTTTATAATCTTACATATGCTATAGAACAGAGAAAAGCTTTTGTAAATGAAAAGAAGTTGTGGTCTGAGCAGTATGAGTGATTGGAAGCCTTATTGTTCATCCAAAGAAACTGCCTTTCAATTTCCCCGTGTACATGGACTCTTCTGTGCGTACCTTGAATGCTGGTAGCAAACCCAGGTAGCAAGGAGATATATCAAAGATTTTGTAACTACTGCTGCTCACAGCCTTGGTGGTCTTTGTCACTCACTGGACCTTATGCACGATAATAGGAGATTATGAATAGATTATGCACAATAATAGGAGATTCATGAATCTCTTGTCCTTTGGGAAAGGTAGGTTCTATGGTTCTACATTCACAGACAGATTTGAAAATTTCTAAATGCATGGTGCCACGTCCAGTAGGCAGGGCTTGGAATAGGAAGAGCTGGTTTACATCCTGGTATTTAATGTCTGCATCTTGCATAGAATTATTTTACTGTCTCTGCACCAAATACAATAGTAGTCATAACGCATGAAGATATTTGTAAAGCTCATATGATTCAGTTTATCTAAAAGTACCTTGCACATGGATTTTCAACTACTAAGTGTTCAATAAATATTTATTCATTTGCTCCTAGACACATGGCACCAAATATGATAGTTAAGGATATGATACAATTTATGTACCCTTATCTCCAGCATTCGGGTTATTATCAGCCTAGAAGGGCACGAACAAGTCATAGCTCTGTGCACTGTCCAGGGTATAATAGATTAGACAGCCCAAATCCTGCATAGGGTAGTGAACCCAAAAGAGTGCTACCTTTACAGTTTCCCTCAAGAGTAAAGCACAGATCTCCTATGTAGCAAAGGCACTTTTCTTCACCTCATTAGCAAACCCCACCAAGAATGACTTTTTGAGAGTGTAAGCCAAAGAATGAGAGGAATTCGGAGGCAATAAGGAAGATTGCTCACTCCAAAATGCAAACGCAGAGTGGAATTTCCACTTCAGCTGCAAAGTTCCCTCACTCCACATGCATGAGAAGAGGCATGTCTATGAAATGCTAATGAAGTCAAGCCCATTCACATGTAAATTTCTAGATTTTTCCCCTCAAAATTAAGTTCTTACAAGTGATTTAAAGAGTAATTGGCTTCTAGATACGTTTTCCAGCAAGTTACGCCAGTCAAAGCTTGTTTGAAGGGTAATGTTGCCTGTTCAAGTTGCCTTTGGGAGAACTCTAATAGAGAAGGGTCTTTCTTTCCTTTCACTGCTTCCATGACTAATGCAGTGGTTCCCTCCAGAAGATAAAGCTATAAAGGGGATGATATGTCACTAGGAATGGTTAAGACACAAAGGGCATTTTTGCCTTATCTCCCTGAATCATAATCATATTGCACATTCTCATTATGTCCGTTCTTTCGTTTTTTCTTTCTTTCTTTCTTTCTTTCTCTCTTTCTTTCTTCCCTCCCTCCCTCCCTCCCTCCTTTCTTTCTTTCTTTCTTTCTTTCTTTCTTTCTTTCTTTCTTTCTTTCTTTCTTTCTTTCTTTCTTTTTCTCACTCTAAGTCCTATACCAGATGGTAAATCCTCAGAATCATTTAATAGGTTTGGCAAAAATTCTAAGAGCAAAATGATTTTCAGAGCTGTATTTGAAGCAAAACATGGAGCAAAGGAGGTATAGATCCAGCACTTGGGACAGAAAAAAAATAGTGTTAAATGAAACAGAGGGAAAGCTTTATAGTTCTATATTATTGTGTCTTGAATGCGTAGATGAAGAGAGAGTCTTCAAAGTGGATATACAGGAAAACATAATTCACAGGAAATTAAAGTCCACTGTGAAAGAGCATAAGAGAGGACTTGGTTGTTTAAAATAAGTTATATCAATGCCAAGACAAACTATATCCCAGCTAATTCAGAAGACTTAAAGACATGACCATAGAAACAGCATCAGCAACCTTTGAAGATGATAGAGTAGGTGAAATCCCAGACTTCAGGTAAAGACCCTAGTTTTTCAAAAAGGAGATGAGGGTATATTCGAGAAACTAGGTTTTTTAGTACCACACTAATTATTGGTTAGATTTTTCAAAAATAATTCAAATGTGCTATCCTGTCCTGGATTCCTATGTTACTACAGAGAAAGATCTTAGTGGAACTATCCAACCTCCCATCACTCATTCTATTCATTCACTGAGTGTGTACTTGTGTAGCTACTAGAAAGCTAGTTACCATGGTAGGCACATGGGAAATAAAAGGGGCTCCTGTGAAGTCCACTTTTCCAAAGAAGCATTCTAGTACCGCGGTTGTAATAAGTGCTATACAGCGATTATAATACGTGTTGGTATAGAAGAACACGCAAGGTGTTTATGAGGCTCCAGATGAAGGACAAATCATCCTGAGAACATTATAGAAAGCTTCCATGAATGTTAGGAGATCTTCTTTCCCTTTAAGATTCTTTAAAAGAACTGATTTCCAAATGGGACTCAAAAATATCTTTTTGTTGGTGGCCAAGCCTATGCTCAATACTCCCTAGAGACCATGGGTCTCCAGCAAAAGCAAAACTGGAGATGTAGCCCAGGACTTGTGCCTATATGTGACATCCCCAGCCCTCCCTCCTGAGTTGAAAATGAGTCAGACCACCGGACACAGCCAACCAGACCAGCCCAATCAAGCATGGCAAAGAAGACCCTGAAAGACATGACTTGTGTGACACACTGGCTGTCCAGGCTGTTCCTCCAAGTCTCTGGGAGTCCATTCTGGTTGGGAACAGCAAATAGAGGAAAGTCTGGCCCTTCTTATGGAACTATGAAGAAGGGGAAAGGAGATGGGAGGACATGATGAAGCACAGGAGCCCTGCCACTGGCACAACGTGGCCCAGTGCTGAAGTCGGGCTCCTCTGCTCTCCCTTGCACATCCATTACACACTGATGTATGTCTATGTTCACTGGAGACTGCAGCTTGGGGAAGGCCATGGACAAAGAATCATGACAACTCATACATGGCTGGTGTATAGACCTTGCTGATTGAGGCAGGAGGTCCTGGGTAAGAATAGGCCTTTAGTAGTGTATCCTGGGAACTATGTTTTCTCACACACACCTTAAATATATGTATTAGCCAAGGTTCTCCAGAGAAACAGAACCAATAGGTTATATCTATATATCTATATCTACATAGATATGTGTATATATATATATATATATATATATATATATATATATATATACACACACACACACATATATATATACATCTATATCTATATCTATCTATATATACAAACACACACACACATATATATATACATCTATATCTATAGAGATCTATGTATCTATCTATCTATATTTGCGGAGGCTGGTAAATTGGAAATCTGTAGGGCAAACTGGCAGACTAGAGGTTCAGGTAAGTATCAATGTTGCAGTTTTGTGTCCTGAGTCCAAAGGCTAAAATCTCAGGCAGAATTCCTATATGACAGTCTGGAGGGGGAATTACTTCTTCTTTGAAAAACCTCAGTCTCGGCCAGTAAGGCCTCCAAGTGATTAGGTGAGACCTATTATGGAGGTCAAGTGATTGCTAATGTTAATCACATCTGAAAATACCTTCACAGCCACACCTAGACTGGTGTTTGACTAAACATTTGGTAACCAAAGTCTAGTCAAGTGATATGTAAAATTAACCAGCATGGTCCACTAGAGTAAACCATGAGGAGAAAGGTGTCATTTCAGCAGATCCACACTTGGTGAAGGTGTGTTAGGTGATGGAGACTGGGTTAGGGGAAATGTATATTTTCTTTTCAGCTGTTCATAAAAAAAATCAGCACCAGGTCAATAAATATTTAGTGAGCCAAGTACTAAATGCTGGCTGCTATGGACACAGAAGTGAATAAAACAGAAGAGGCCCTTATGCTCACGGAGTAGAGAGTCTAGACCAACATACTACAAGTGCAGAGACCAGGTCTGGCCTGCCACCTGTTTTTGTAAACAAAGTTTTATTAGAATACACCACGTCCATTTATTTACATATTGTCTATGGCTGCTTTTCAACTACAGTGGTAGAGTTGACCATATGTCCTATAAAGTCTAATATTTATTCTCTGGCCCTTTACAGTAGGAGTGCTGATTCCTGGTGCAGACTTTTGCATAACATGGCAGGGAAGCCTAAGGAATGACATTCTTTGGTACTGTTCACAAACACCAAAGCTGGAGGGATTGCTTCTCCAAGAATAAGAAACGAGAAAATTAACACGGAGTCTTTCAAATGTCAAGAATGGGAACTTCTAATAGCTAAGGTATTTATTATAGAACCGGGGGACTAAGTGAAGGTGCTTACTTACTGCTGTTGCAATAAGTAAGACATGGCTTCTTGCCATGTGTGAAAAAGAGGCAGAAAGCCCACAAGGAGAGAACAAGTGAAAACTGAAAACAGCACAGAGGGGTGCCTGGGTGGCTCAGTCAGTTGACCAACTGACTCTTGATTTCGGCTCAGGTCATGGTCTCATTGTTTGTGGGATCAAGCCCCACATCGGGCTCCACAGTGAGCATGGAGCCTGCTTGGGATTCTCTCTCTCCCTCTCTCTCTGCCTCTCCCCAACTTGCACATGTGCACACATGCTCTCTCTCTCTCTCTCTCTCTCTCAAAAATAAACAGTTAAAAAAAAAAGAAAACAGCAAAGTGTAAATACCAACTGAGATGAGAAAGAAGTGATATAGGCCACATTGTTTACAAGTAAGCCACAATCACAAAAGCAGAATTAAAACCTATATTGGATAGCCAACATAGAGAAAAATCTAAATCAATGAAGTAAAAACCAAAAAAAGAGATACTCTAAGAATGAAGAGAAAAAGAACAAAGCAAAAAAAAAAGCATGTGGAAAACAGAGAAGATAGGAATAAAGATTTGATGTAATGAAATTGATTTTTTCGAGGAAGCCACCAGAATAATTGAAGAGAAGCAATTAGAACAACCTTTATTAAATATTATTTCCTATGTGCTGTGGTAAGCACTTTACATTATCATTTTTAACCCTTACAAGAACCTTGCAAAACAAAACTAATTTATCCCTGTTTTCCAAGTGAAAAATTAAATAGCATGGGAAGCAATTAACTTACCCATAGTTAGCTAATAAATGGAAAAATCAGCAATTGAATCCCGGGATAACTAAATTTAACACCTTGTATTCTATGTCACTAATCAAAGGAAGAAACAAGAAATATTTTACTGAAAGAAAAAAAGACCCAACTTGGCGATCAAAATGATTTGCCTTCATTGTGTTCCAAAGTATTGAAGAGTGATTTACATGTCCAAACACTTTGTCGTGTTTATGCAAAACAAAAAATGAATATATACATTTGGAGGATGACTTTAATCACCCTAGGAACCAACAATGTGGTGTGCAAGGACAATGGGTGCAATTTCAGGCTGCACCAAGGGGAATGTATTGTCTGCCTGAAAGAAAGGAAATGATATTCTGTGCCTGACAAGCCACATCTAGAATATGGTCCAGTTCTGGAAGCCATTTTTAAGGACTCTGACGAAATGAGCTGTAAAATGGAAGACAATCAGCTGACTACAACTGTATGAAGTGTTCAAAGAAGTGTGCAGGTAAATACTGACTCAATTGAAAGGACAGAATGAAAAACCCAATGGTGGCAGCAATGAATGCTAAGTGATGCCTTCCAAAACACATTCTCTGAACTAACTCAAAGTGAAGTCTGATTTGCATGACACATTAATAAAGCAAAATGTAACCCTCCTACCTTGTTGTACAAACACCATTCAAATGACTTCTTGTGCAGTGAAGGTAAGTTTTGCTTAAAATATTAGAGGGAATACCATTTCATTGTTTGCTTTTTTCAGTCACAATTCTGTGGCTTATAGAACAACGCAGCCTATTTCAATTGTTATTGTCATTTGGGAACTATTATTTTACATACTTGGCAAAAAAAAAAAAATGATCATAGTCTAAAGACAGCTCTCTAAAGCCACATTGCATTGCCCCTGGAAAGGTTTTGGATGCTGACAGCAGCTGAGTAAAAGCCCACTACAATAAAAATGAGCTCTTCAGAGGACAAGGGTAGCCAAAAGAAACAAATAAATATGTGGGACACAGTTTCATACTTTTTGCCACTCTTGAATTAGTAATATAGAGTAATCGAGGGGAATACATTATAAGTTTTGTTCAGAATATGCTGAAACAATCATTATTTTATGAATACCCCATTAATGTCAATTATTATTCATTATTAATAGCCTACCATCAAATTAAAAAGAACTTATATGTGTATGTCCTATTCTACTCTGTTTTTCTCTCTCATCTTATTAAAATAATCAGCTGCTTCATAACTAATTAATGATAATACAACTTGAAAATAGAAACTGCAACCCAAACACCAGATATTAAAGTTGATATGGGGTGACATTCTGTTATGTTCTTAAGTTGTTTATAAAATTTTGATTACTGGTAAATATTTGATACTTTTCCTAAGATCTACTTTCAAGTTCCAAGTAGTTTTATGTGATCATCTAATTCTTGCTATTCTAATTTTTAAAGAGACTCAACTCTGCATAGGCTTTAATTTCAAACATTCTTACTTCAACATATGAATCTTATGGAAAAAACTCTAAAGAGTTGCAGATATTCGAGTCAGTGCAATCAACTGCATCATATCTAAGAACTCTGATTCTTAGGGAAAAGAGTGTGAATTATTTCATCAAGTGAATGTTTCTTTTTGAAACACAGGGGGCAAAATTCCATGTATTTGTCCATCACATTGTTGACAAAGAGCTTTTTCTTCCTCCCCCTTAACTTTCATGAAAGTGCTATGAAGTTGCTGTTTTAAATTCCCTTACTATATGGGCATCTGGGTGATTCAGTCAGTTGAGCATCCGACTCTTGATTTTTGACTCAGGTCATCACCCCAGGGTTGTGGGATAGAGCCCCGTGTCAGGTTCCTTGCTGAGCATGCAGTCTGCTTGGGATTCTCTCTCTCTCTGCCCCTCTCCCTGAGTCATGAATGAATGAATGAATGAGAGGGAGAAAGGAAGGAAGAAAGGAAGGAAGGCAGGAAGGAGAAAAGAAAAGAAGAAAGGAAGAAGGAAAAAAGGGAAGAAAGAAATTCCCTTACTATATATATGAGAAATTTGAGGTTTGGGCATTTAGTGACTTTTACAAAGGGGCATTTAGTGACTTTTAGAAAGTCTAACAACTTTCAAGTTGCAGATCCAGGCCTTGCAAATAATGGTCAGGTTCACTCCACTTCTACCTGTTGACCACTGTTATGGAAGAAAAGAATCAGAAGATGTGACACAACCCAAATGATTCACTAAATGATTCACTCCCTTATTCTCAAAAGTCAACATGGACATAACACCAAAGTTGATAATGGAGTTTAAACCGTTTTTTTACGTGATTTTCATTGGAAGTGTAATGTTTCCTCACTGATGTGAGACAAGTGTTGGACAGATTAGTCACTGGACATGGCGCCTGTGTCTTAAGTGCTTTGTTCCTTCCTCAGAAGCTGGCATGTACTTGATGTGAAACAGACATTTGATAACATGCCTGTGGACTGAATTTTCAGCAAAACCTCTACATGTAGGATATGTTAGTGATTGCTGACTGCCCTCCTTGGGACTCCAGCTGCACAATGCTTAACAAACAAAACATCTATTTAGTGCATTTAGCTTAACAAGCAATCATAGAGTCAGAAAGAATCAAACTGATTATTTTTACCAAGTTACCAAACACACTCTCATTCAGTGAATCAGCCTGCCAGTTCAATCCAACCATTCCCCCCCCCACCCCAGAAATGACACAGACATGAGTCCCTGGTCTGAAGACAGGGACTGACCCCACAGCCAGCACAGTTTCTGTGCTTGGGGCCAGGAGAGAAGAATCTGTTCCCCCTTTAGATATTTTGAAATGGTAATAAAAATGAAAATGGCATATTCATTCCCAAACTTTAAAATCATCCCTGGAAGCTGACTAGAATCTACCAACATAAAATTCAAGCCAACATTCACCAAATTCAAGGCACAAAACCTCACAGAATTATGGAGAAAGTCCATCCAATCAATGGAATTCAGAGCTAAGAATTCAGCCACTAAGTGGCATAATTACTGTAATTAGTCAAATGCTGTAATTACAGTAAACACATGATCAGTTGCCACTGAAGCATCTAATTGCATAGCATAATGGTGTTATTATGATTTCTGATGATATAATATGATTTAGATATATAATAAATGCCCATAACAATATTAAGACATTTTTCATTTGTGAATTTCCTTAGTATCTGATTTGGCTTTCTTACATTTTCTAGGTTTAAATCTCAGTCATACAGGAAATCAAAGTATTTTTTCAGAGAAAGGAAAAGTGAAAATTATCCACCATGATACCTCGGTGTGAAGGTGGATAGAAAGAGAGAAAGGATTTGAAGTGGAGTGTAAGGTCACTCTCATTAGGGTAACTGCAAATGGAAATTAATAGCTACAATGCAAGAAAACACCTGCACAAATTTGATTATTTCACATATATTCCTGTTTTCAGGAATATAAATATGTACCTTAAGTTTAGCGCTAAGCTATCCATGAAAATGAAAACATAATGCTGTCAGCACTGACTCCGTTTTAAGGTTCCTTGAAGAAAACTTGAACGTTGGTTATGTATATGTCCAAACTTTGTACGATATAACAGTAGACCTATAACTGACTTGTCTTTAATACAGGTTTTGTATAATTGAAAATATTTTTATCTCTTAGAATTTGAGAATTGGATGAATTCCTTGAGGGTTAAGAGATGCATAGTTCAGAGGTTCTTGAACTCATTTCATAGAAGGTACTGTGCCTATCAGTGGAAGTGTAATTTTCTTAAAGAGGCTTTCATCAGGATCTTTAGTGGATTTGGGAAGCAGAAAGGTCTACCTGGGAAACTTTGCTATCCATCTCCACTTGCGCTGGAATCTTCTCTACAAATGTCCATCAGATCTTTGCTTCACTTCAGCATCAAACTTTGTTTTCAAAAATTTTTTTTTATTTTTTTAAATGTTTATTTTTAGACGGTAGTAAGATATTGAGAAGGACATTATATCATAATTAAGGGGGTCTATCCACCAAGAAGGCCTAACAATTGTAAACATTTATGCTCCAAATGTGATAGCACCCAAATATGTAAATCAATTAATCACAGACATAAAGAAACTCATTGATAATAATACCATAATAGTAGGAGACTTCAACACCCCACTTACAACAATGGACAGATCATGTAAACAGAAAATCAACAAGGAAACAATGGCTTTGATTGACACACTGAACCGGATGGATTTAACAGATATATTTAGAACATTTCATCCGAAAGCAGCAGAATATACGTTCTTCTCCAGTGCACATGGAATGTTCTCCTGAATAGATCACACACTGGCACACAAATCAGCCCTCAACAAGTACAAAAAAGATTGAGATCATACTGTACATATTTTCAGACCACAATGCTATGAAACTCAAAATCAGCCACAAGAAAAAATTTGGAAAGATAATAAATACTTGGAGACTAAAGAACATCCTACTAAAGAATGAATGGGCTAACCAAGAAGTTTAAGAGGAAATTAAAAAGTGTATGAAAGTCAATGAAAATGATAACACCGCAACACAAAACCTCTGGGACACAGCAAAGGCGGTCATAGGAGGAAAGTATATAGCAATCCAGGCCCTCCTAAAGAAGGAAGAAAGGTCTCAGATACACAACCTAACCTTATACCTTAAAGAGCTGGAAAAAGAAAGTAAATAAAACCCAAAAACAGCAGAAGACAGGAAATAATAAAGATTAGAGCAGAAATCAATGCTATCGAAACTGAAAAAACAGTAGAACAGATCAATGAAACCAGAAGCTGGCTCTTTGAAAGAATTAACAAAATTGATAAACCACTAGTCAGTTTGATCAAAAAGAAAAAGGAAAGGACCCAAATAAATAAAATGAAGAATGAAAGAGGAGAGATCACAACCAATACAGCAGAAATACAAACAATAATAAGAGAATACTATGAACAATTATATGCCAATAAAATGGGTAATCTGGAAAAAAATGGACAAATTCCTAGAAACATATATACTACCAAAACTGAAACAGGAAGAAATAGAAAATTTGAACAGACCCATAACCAGTAAGGAAATTGAATTAGTAATGAAAAATCTGCCAAAAAACAAGAGTCCAGGGCCAGATGGCTTTCCAGGGGAATTTTACCAAACATTTAAGGAAGAGTTAACACCTATTTTCTTGAAAGTGTTCCAAAAAACAGAAATGGAAGGAAAACTTTCAAATTCTTTCTATGAAGCCAGCATTACCTTGATTCTAAAACTAGACAAAGACCCCACTAAAAAGGAGAATTATAGACCAATTTCCCTGATGAACATGGATGCAAAAATCCTCAACAAGATATTAGCTAACTGGCTCCAACAACACATTAAAAAAAGTATTCAGCATGTCCAAGTGGGATTTATACCTGGGATGTAGGGCTGGTTCAGTATCCGCAAAACAATCAATGTGATACATCATATCAATAAAAGAAAGGACAAGAACCACATGATCCTCTCAATAGACGCAGATAAAGCATTTGAAAAAATACAGCATCCTTTCTTGATAAAAACCCTCAAGAAAGTAGGGATAGAAGGCTCATACCTTAAGAGCATAAAAGCCATATATGAAAGACACAATGCTAATATCATCTTCAAAGGGGAAGAACTGAGAGCTTTCCCCCTATGGTCAGGAACATGACAGGGATGTCCACTCTCACCACTGTTATTCAATATAGGATTGGAAGTCCTAGCCTCAGCAATCAGACAACACAAAGAAATAAAAGGCATCCAAATTGGCCAGGAGGAGGTCAAACTTTCACTCTTCGCAGATGACATGATACTCTATATGGAAAACCCAAAAGATTCCACAAAAAAATGCTAGAACTGATCCATGAATTCAGCAAAGTTGCAGGATATAAAATCAATGCACAGAAATCAGTTACATTCCTACACACCAATAATGAAGCAACAGAAAGAGAAATCAAGGAATCGATCCCATTTACAATTGCACCAAAAATGATAAAATACCTAGGAATAAATCTAACCAAGAGGTGAAAAATCTATACACTGAGAACCATAGAAAGCTTATGAAAGAAATTGAAGACACAAAAAACTGTGAAAATATTCCATGCCCCTGGATCGGAAGAACAAATATTGTTAAAATGTCAATAGTACCCAAAGCAATCTACATATTCAATGCAATCCTTATCAAAATAACACCAGCATTCTTCACAGAGCTAGAACAAGCAATCCTAAAATGTGTATGGAACCAGAAAAGACCCCAAATAGCCAAAGCAATCTTGAAAAAGAAAACCAAAGCAGGAGGCATCACAATCCTGGACTTCAAGCTGTACTACAAAGCTGTAATCATCAAGACAGTATGGTACTGGCACAAGTACAGACACTCAGGTCAATGGAACAGAATAGAGAAGCCAGAAAAGGATGCACAAACATATGGGCAACTAATCTTTGACAAAGCAGGAAAGAATATCCAATGGAATAAAGACAGTCTCTTCAGCAAGTGGTGCTGGGAAACATGCAGCAACATGCAGAAAAATGAACCTGGACCACTTTCCTACACCATACACAAAAATAAACTCAAAATGGATGAAAGACCTCAATGTAAGACAGGAAGCCATCAAAATCCTCGAGGAGAAAGCAGGCATAAACCTCTTTGATCCTGGCCGCAGCAACTTCTTACTCAACAAATCTCCAGATAATATTTTTTAAGTCAAAAAAAAAAAAAAAAAAAGAAATGTTTATTTTTGAGACAGAGAGAGATACAGAATGTAAGTGGGGGTCGGTCAGGGGGCAGAGAGAGAGGGAGACACAGAATCCAAAGCAGGCTCCAGGCTCTGAGCTGTCAGCACAGAGCCCAATGTGGGGCTCAGACCCACAAACCACAAGATTATGACCCGAGCTGAATTTGGACGCTTAACTGACTGAGCCACCCAGGCAACACTCAGCACCAAACTTTGTAGTAAGGAGGTTCTAACTAATCTTTGAAAGCAATTGTCCCATTTTCCATAAAATGGTCCAACGATTAAAAATTTATTCTCACATACTGACTGTAATTCTTCCTCATCATAAATTCTACCCTGTTGTTTTCATTCTTTTCAATGAAAGCCCACTGAAGTATTTGAATTTGACCTCAACCACACAAACCATTCCATCTCTAGAATAAGTGCCTCTGCTCCTGTGATCCCTCCTCATTTCTTTCTGGTGCACGGCCAACCCATCAAGACCCTGTTTAGGGTGGGACACAATGACCTAGACCAGGGGTTGGCAAACATTTTCTGAAAAGGGATAGACAGCAAGCCTTTTCTGCTTTGCAAGCCATGTGGTCCCTATCACAATACCTCTACTCTGCTGCTGCTGCTGCTGCTGCTGCACAAAAGCAGACATAGACAACATTTAAATGAACGATGATGTCTGTGCCCCAATAAAACCTTCTCTTAGAAAACAGGGGACGGGCTGGATTTGATGTGCGCAGTTTGCTGATCACATCTAGAAGAATCTGAAGCAGAAAAGAATGCTAGGCAAGTGTGACTATTCTCTGCCAACTAAATTTCTGCTAATCCGTTTAACTATTCAAATAAAACCATGAAGCATACCACTGACTTGTATTAAGAATACAGTTAAGAAAGCTCCCTAGACAAGCATTGTCTAATAGAACTTTCTGGCATAATGGAAAATTCTCTGTGCTGTCCAGTATGGTAGCCACTAGCCACATGTGGCTATTAAGCACTTCAAATATGCCTGATGCATACTAAGGACTGAATTTTAATTTTAATTTCATTCTAATTAATTTATATTTAAATTTAAATAGTCCTTGAGTGGCTATCACACTGGACAGCATGGCCCTAGACATTGTTTTCTTGTGCAGACTTCTCTTCAACACTACTCATTTATGTCCCTGTACATTACATTTTATTAAATTTACACATGAAGTACTTTTTATCATTGAAGCAAATATACAGCTTTAAGCATCGTACAGGTTCAATAAATACTAATGATGATCAGCAAATTGAGTCATTACAGATAATGAAATAGCAGGACAAAACTAGAATCAGTTTTGGTTTTATTGACAAAGATTTTCCATTGAACTGGGAGCCATGATCACATAATGGTATAGGCTTTCATAATTTAAAATTATTTTAATGGATTTCATACTTTTGATATTTATCTGAAGCTAATTCAAGCTTTTCCTATTTGACATTATCCTGCCATGAATATTGATGGGTTTTACCACAGAGTGAATTTCCAAGTGTCTTTGTTTGTCTCGTACCCTGAAGGTTCATCACATTTTAGCAGGCATTGTTTATAGTTTAATTTCATTCAAACTCTGGAGAAAGGGGAAAAGATCATTTTATCCTAATGCTCACTGTGCTCATGAAGCAGAATACTAAACAACAAAAGAATTAAGAACACCATCCCGCTATAAAGTAAACAAGTCCCCGAAGTGAGAACCCAATTATTATTCAAAACACATTGTCTTTATTGCTTCCCTTCACTTATTTATTCAACAAAAACTGCTCTTAACATTGCAGATACAAGAGTGAACCCAAACAAATGTGGGTTCTGCCATCAGGGAGCTGACGTCCCATTCAGATGACAGACGTTAATCAAAGAACCTCAGAAACAAAGGGCCTTTTACAAGTTGTGCTCGGAAAAATTCCACAACGTGCTCAGGGCACAAGACCAAGGGGCCTGGTGCTGCCCAGGAACGAGTGACATTTGGGGTGACATGTTGAGAGCAAGAACAAAGGCTCCCAGGCAGAAAAGCAGCAGACACATAGTAAGGAGAGGGAGTGCATTAGGTCAAAAGTGATGGGGAGAGTGAGGTGAGGTGAGGTGAGGCTGCGGAAGTCCAGGATGAGACCTCAGCATTATTGCTAGGTTCTGGTCCCTACACCATGAGCAATGGGGTTGGAGGGATGGGGGGCGTAGTGGTAAGACTGTTAAGGATGAAAGGGGGAAATGAGGGTTGCTCTGGGGACACAGGCTGGAGGGCCAAACACAAATGGTGAATCCAGCTTCTGTCTCTTGTCCAGGCAAAAAACAATGGCATCTCGTGATGGAGCGACCAGAGGGGAGATGGCAAGGGCTAAGTGTACTTGAGACTTACTGAGAAGACAAAGTTGACAGGAAGGAATGCCAGGGAGTGATGGGGGAGATGGGCAGAGCAAGGAAGCCCCCAGGTCCCTCGCAAAAAGAACTGTGGAGCCTCTAGTGGCTGTGAGAAAAGCCCTTGTGTTCTCAAGAGGACCCGCAGGAGTTCTCCAGAGAAACCGGCAGCACAGAATTGAGCTAGTGCTGGAGAGCTAAGTGTTCACTGTTACGGAGCAAGCTTTCCAGAACAATACAGACCTTCAAATGGAGGAGGACATTGTCTTTGTTTAGGGGTGCGTGTGGTGTGGTGTGGTGTGGTGTGTGTGTGTGTGTGTGTGTGTGTGTGTGTGTGTGTTTTAAACATAAATGAGGATGCACAGCATTCCCAGTAACTCCCATTCTCTACCCTTTCACACTGTGCTCAGTGTGCTGACTGTATATGTCATCACCTGTGCCTCTCTCTGAGGAGCCACTCCATCTTTGGTTCCCCAAGTTAGATAAGGGCTGCGTGAACACTGTTTCCAACTGGGCCTTAGGGCACGCAGCCAGCATTCACCAAATGCTGCCAGCTGAGCAAAGCACCCACGGACCTTAGAACCTCTATTGCCTTGGAATAAAAAAAAGGGCAGACAACTGCATTATTCTGCAGGTTCGACGTTTTTTGCTTATTCATACAGGATATTCCCAATCACTCCCTCACCCTGGGCCAAGGCCATGTGACGTTACTTTTGTATTCATTTCATATCGCTGCCGTGACAAAGTACCACAAGCCAGACAGCTGAAAACAACAGAAATGTATCATGGCTGTCCCTGAAGGCTACAAGTCCAAGACGTAGGAGTCACTAGGGCTTTGTTGCATCTGAAGGGTCTAAGGAAGGATCCTGCCTTGCTTCTTCCTAGTTTCCACAGGTAGCTCAGTCCCTGGTATCCCTTCCCTCACAGCTGCTTTGGTCTGATTGCTGCCTCCACTGTTACCTGGCATCCTCACCATGTGTCTCTGTGTCCAAATTTCCCTCTTCCATTAAGGGTGCCAGTCATCGGGTTAGGCCACAGCCTTAATGAGCTCATCTTCACATGTTTGTATTTGCAAAAGCCCTGTTTCTAAACAAGGTCACAGGCATGGATACTGGAGGCAGGGACTTGAGCATATCTCTTTTGAGAGACACGATTCAACCATAACGCCATGCATTACATTTTCCTAACTGAAGTATTTATGGCTATTGCTTCTCTACTATATTCCCTTATTAGTCCTGGTATAAGAGAAAGAAAAACAGAGACACAGTCAGCCTAATTCTGGCTGTCTCTAGCACTTGGCACATGATTATATTAGCATTTATCTGATTGTAACAATTATTTGATTCTGTGCCAGTTCCAATCCCTGACTTGAAATTGAGATCCTTTAAGACATAGGTTAATAAATGTGTGCCATTTATTAAATAAGACATGAAAGACATAGGTGTTATTTTAACTTAGTGCTTTAATGCCTATCACACGGAGGGATCTCAATAAATGTTTGTCAAGTGAAAGACAGAGAAGAGGATAGAAGAAGGGAGGGGAGTTGGAGGGATTTTCTGGTTTCACCATCAGTCTTTGCTCTTAACCAGATTAACTTGCCTCCCCCTTAACCTTTTCTAATTGCCTCCATTAATTTCCCTCTCTAGCCTTGCAAGGATTCAAACTCATTATCAGACATTACTGATAAGCCATGAAGGGAGTGATAAAGAAGAATGGTTTAGATATTAATCTGTCTCAAATCTGCAGATAAGACAGGTTAACTCTGGGGGACTCCTTAAAACCTCTGATTCTGTGGACTGCTAATAAACACTGCTGTGGTGGGGATTTTCTGTGCTGTCGCCATGGTCAGGAACTCTGCTTCATTTAGAGCTGCATATGGGGTCGTTTAGTATCAACTGCTCAAATATCTAATCTCAAAACTGTCTTCACCCACATAAAGGGCTCTGTTGAACATCCTCCATCACCAGTTCACTGGCTGTACTAGTTATCTACTGCTGCGTAACAACAGGACCATGAACTTAGCGGCTTAACACAACACATAGCTTTAATCATAGCTTTAATCAACCCATAGCTTCCATGGGTCAGAAGTGCAGACACAGTCACACTGGCTCTTCTCTCCGGCGTCTCTGATGAAGCTACAATCAAGGAGTACACCAGGGCAGGGGACTCATCTGAGGCTCAAATGGGGAAGGTTCGGCTTCTAAGCTCACACAGTTGTTGGCAGAGTTCAGTTCCCAAGAGGGAGGTCCAAGTCCTATGTAATACAATCCCAGAAGTCACTTCCCATCAACCTGGCCATGTTCTGTTAGTTAAATAAATGCAAGTCACAGGTCTCACCCACACTCATGGGCAGGAAATTCCATAAGAACATGCACACCAGGAACAGGGATCACCAGGGCTCTCTTGAGCATGCATTTACTATCCTTGCCAATGAAGGTCAGATTTCTCATGAAAACTTGAAGGCCACAGGCTCTTGTGGATATAGTATGGCAGATGTCTTGTAAACACTAGCCATCATCATGGATCAATGACTACCTTAACTCAGATTGAAGTTATGCTTTCTCCATTTGTTTGTTCAACAAATATCTATTAAACACGTATTAGTTAAATATTTTTCCCGTCATTAAGTAGAGAAAGCAAATGTGTACAACTTAAACTCAAAACAGATACTTTCACCTCCAAAATGTATTCTTGGTACAAAGCATCTATATATTCTAAAATTCTAAAATTAAAACAAAATGTATTTATTTTTGAGAGACAGAGTGCGAGTGGTGGAGGGGCAGAGAGACAGGGAGACACAGAATCCAAAGCAGGATCCAGGCTCTGAGCTGTCAGCACAGAGCCCGATCACAGAGGCTGATATGGGGCTCAGACTCACAAACTGTGAGATCATGACCTGAGCTGAAGTCGGATGCCCAACCGACTGAGCCACCCAGCTTCCCCTAGAGCATCTATATATTTTAGATAAACATGCTTACCAGTGTCTTTGGTATAACTGTTGCAGTGATGATAAAGTTAGGGGAAGAGTTGGAGGCCAGAAATAATAGGAACACAGGATTTGAAAGATGTGAGCAAAGCTGTGGTCAGAGTTCACTGAGGGCCACTGCTTTCTGCTAGCCTGGAGCCCATGCCCTCAGCACCCTGATGTGGGGCCACACTGGAGGGAAAGTGGGTTCTGAGACTCCTGCACAAACCAGGAACCTCAGGGGGAAAACAATGGGAGGACGTATCCTCTGGGAAGGGGCATAGCTACATTTGTCTGACTCGGCTTTAGAGGGTTTGAGGAAAAGCAGATAACTGTCTCTGAAAATTCCTAAAACATAACCTTTCATTCACATGCTTTCAGACTTGAAGATGCAGTATGGGTGAAGCCTAAAAAACCCCAAGCCAAAATTTTAATCAAGGGTCTTGTGTTTCTCATTCTCTACCTGCACTTCAGAAGTCCACGTGGAAAATCCCTGCATACCATTTTTGGAAAAGTCTTGTGTGTTGTGTGCATGTCTGTTAAATGACAGTCTTTGTTGCTAATGCATAAAGATGGGATTTCTAAATAGTGATCTTATTTTTGGCAACCTGATGAAGTATCTTTTTCATTCTGATGTTTTCACAGCTTCTTCAGTGTTTTCAATTAAACAATCATATCATTTCCAAATAATGGCAGTTGTTTTTTCTAATTCTCAGATTCTATTTATTTTCCTTTTACTTTTGTGCTGGCTAGGACATTTAGTATAATATGGTATAGAAATGACTTCAGGCTTTTTTTTTCCTTCAAGATATGAAAGGCAGTTTCCTTGAGCATAGCTTCTGCTATGGTATTTTTCAAGCTATGTACCAGCTTAAGAATATTTTATTATACTGCTAGGTTTCTAGAGATTTTATTTCAAGATCATAGATTAATACTAATTATTTCCTGCATTTATTGACAAAAATATATAGGTTTCCTCCATAAACCTGTTAATGAAGTAGATTCGATGAATACTCTTACCTTGAATATAAGAATGATCCCATAAGCATTAATTGTTACAAATATGTCCACAAAAAATAGCAGGCACAATTATATACATGGCTTTGTCTAGCTATTCAAAGAACATTTTAATCTTGTACAATACCTTTTAGTCTAAGTAAAACACTCTAACATAACTTAGGTACCTAAAGCAAACAAAAATAATGAAAGAATCATAATTAAAAAAGAAAAAAAGGCTGTGTGATTCCATTTACTGAAATATCCAAAATAGGCAAATCCCATGAGACATAAAGCAAAGTGGTGGTGGCCAGGAGTTAGGAAAATGCAGAGTGACTGCTCATGTGCACCAAGTTTCTTTTAGAGGTGATGAAAATGCTCTAAAGTTGATGATGGCAATGCATGAGCAGCTCTACATATATACTAAAAACCATGGAATTATCTACCTTAGATGAACAAATGATGCAATAAGCAGATTATAAATCAATAAAACTTAAAAAAAAAATTTTTAACATTTATTTATTTTTGAGAGACAGAGAGAGACAGTGTGTGAATGGGAGAGGGGCAGAGAGACGGGGAGACACAGAATCCAAAGCAGGCTTCAGGCTCTGAGCTGTCAGCACAGAGCCTGACATGGGACTCAAATCCATAAAGTGCAAGATCATGACCTGAGTCCAAGTCAGATGAATAAAGCTTTTTAAAAAAGAGTGTTAGCCAATCCCACTCATGAACATAGATATAAAAATCCTAAAGTATGGGGCACCTAGGTGGCTCAGTCGGTTGGGCGTCCAACTCTTGGTTTCAGCTCAGGTCATGATCTCATGGTTCGTGAGTTTGAACGCCACATCAGGCTCCGTGCTGACAGCGCAGAGCCTGCTTGACATTCTCTCTCTTCCTCTCTCTCTGCCCTTCCCCACTCTCTCTTTCTCTCAAAAATAAATAAACTTAAAAAAATATTCTAAAGTTTTAAAACTCATAGGTGATATATAAGGAAAGGTAATACACCAAGACCAAGGTTGCTTCAATGTTAGAATATCCACTAATCTAATCTATTTCATAACGATTTACAGAGTAAACCATGGGGAATAAGCTTAAGAATCACCCGGTCTTATACCGATGGGTTAACAAGGCATAAAGAAGTAGAAAGTAGGGGAGCCTGGGTGGCTCAGTCAGTTGAGTGGCCGACTTCAGCTCAGGTCATGATCTCGCGGTCCGTGAGTTCGAGCCCCGCGTCGGGCTCTGGGCTGATGGCTCGGAGCCTGGAGCCTGCTTCCGATTCTGTGTCTCCCTCTCTCTCCGCCCCTCCCCCGTTCATGCTCTGTCTCTCTCTGTCTCAAAAATAAATAAAACGTTAAAAAAAAAAAAAAAGAAGAAGTAGAAAGCCATAGGATGCTCACACCCAAGTTTGGGTAAACAAGATTAGCAAGCACCCCAAGAATAGGGAGGTGCGAAAGCACCAAGAGAAGGGGCGAAAAGGCGCCCAGACTAGAGAAGGGGTGCAGAGGGGCGCCTGGGTGGCGCAGTCGGTTAAGCGTCCGACTTCAGCCAGGTCACGATCTCGCGGTCCGTGAGTTCGAGCCCCGCGTCGGGCTCTGGGCTGATGGCTCGGAGCCTGGAGCCTGTTTCAGATTCTGTGTCTCCCTCTCTCTCTGCCCCTCCCCCGTTCATGCTCTGTCTCTCTCTGTCGCAAAAATAAATTAAAAAAAAAAAAAAAAAAAAAACGTTGAGAAGGGGTGCAGAGCCCCCAGAATAGAGAGGGAGGGGCAAAGTCCCCAGAATGGGGGGGGGGGGGCAAAGGCACCCAATACAAAGGTATATGAAATAAGCAAGATTAGGCATTCAGGGTGGAAGTACCCCCAATTTAGTACTATAGCCAAAAGCTGCTTTCACAAGAGGAAAGGACCAAGTTAGGTAAACAGGAAATTTGGGCTGTAGACCTCTGCTCTGCAGGTGAAGCAGCCCAGAGCAGAGATGGTTAACAAAGGAAAAGGTGCCTTGTTAACCCTGAGATTATTCCCCCTACCTGTCTCATTCCCTAGGCTAGCTAAAATCAACAGACATGGCGCCTCCTGTCTGCTAACAACCATCTGCCCATCTGCCCAGAGCCAGGATTTTGTTTTATACTGACCCAAACCCCAAAGACTATATATCTTCAAAACCCCCTTTTCCCTCGCATCCCCAGGTTAATGTTCACTGATTCATTGTCTCTTTGTGCACACTCATCACGTTTGTAAGCCTTCTGATCTTAATAAATATGGGAAAGGATTTTATTCTTTTGCCAGACTCTTGTCTTTTCCCGGACATTGGCCATCTCTTGCTTTTAATCCTGCGTCCCACTCTCTTGCTGGTCAAGAGAGAACTTTAGATTTCGAGTCTATGACAGTAACCTATATATACTCTTTATGTAGAAAATTACAGATAGACAGTAAATAACATTATGGAGCTGAATTTAGGGATTGAAACATGTCCTTCACTAGCAAACTCAATAGCACAGAGATGTCAATTCTCACTAAAATTGGTCTATAGATTCAATGTCATCCCAATCAAAATTCTGGCAGATCATGACATAATGATTAAAAATCACATGGACAGGGGCGCCTGGGTGGCGCAGTCGGTTAAGCGTCCGACTTCAGCCAGGTCACGATCTCGCGGTCCGTGAGTTCGAGCCCCGCGTCAGGCTCTGGGCTGATGGCTCGGAGCCTGGAGCCTGTTTCCGATTCTGTGTCTCCCTCTCCCTCTGCCCCTCCCCCGTTCATGCTCTGTCTCTCTCTGTCCCAAAAATAAAAAAAAAAAAAAAAAAAAAAAACGTTGAAAAAATCACATGGACATTTTTTTTTCTCTTCTCTTCCTCTTCTTTTTCCTTTTTCTTCTCTTTATTTTCCTTGCAGAGGCAGCATGGCCAGGGGCCACAGTATTAATGGGGCCAATCAATATGTATAAACGTATGCCTACACACATACATAGAAATGAATTAACAAAGGCCTAAATCAGTAACACATACAACCAGGTATTTAACAAGATAGGAAACACAGGGGCATCTGGGTGGCTCAGTTGGCTAAGTGTCCAACTCTTGGTTTCGGCTCAGGTCATGATCTCACAGATCGTGAGACTGAGCCCTGCATTGGGCTCTGTGTGGACAGTACAGCCTGCTTGAGATTCTCACTCTCCCTCTCTCTTTATGCCCTCCCTCACTCATGTGCATGTGCTCTCTCTCTCTCAAAATAAATAAACACTTTTTAAAGGTAGAAAACATAGATGACCAATACATATTAGAAAAAGTGCCAAGTTTCAGTAGAAATCAGAAGAAAAAATGCAGTTTTAGCACACAATGAGCTGGTTGAAGATGAAGGTGCAGGGTACTAACTCCCCTCCTCCCACGGTCATACTAAACCTATAGCTATATATGGAACAATTTCCTCCAAATTTACAATGAAGTTTCATTTCATATACCACAGATCACGAAGAGTTAAAAAAAAATTATTATCTATGGGAAAGGACATGGAACTATGGAAAGTCTCATACATTGCTGGCAGCAGTAAAAATGATTTGGAAAATGATTTGGTATTACCTAGTAAATTTGAATTTGTATATATTCTACAGCCTAGCCATTCCATGCTTGGGTAACATTCCCTAGAGAATAAACTTCTGTGTATGTGCTCCAAGAGACATAGTTACAAATGTTTATGTCAGCAACATTGTTAATAGCAAAGTTCTTAAGATTCTTAGAAGCTCTTTGGTCTAGCTGAGAGGATCTAATTATTCTTCACCATGTTAAATCTTTCAGTGATTTCAACAAAGCTTCACAAAAATACAGTCTTGATTTGATCTTTATCCCCAGGCTATCTTTTGAGAATCTAACTTTGGGGAAAACTGGAGATGAGAAAGTTTTAATTTCCAATCCAATTGTGCCCCTATATCCTCTCTCTGAAGTCAGCTTGGAAATTGTCCAGATCTTTTTTTTTTTTAATTTTTTAATGTTTATTTATTTTTCAGAGAGAGAGAGATGGAGTGCAAATGGGGATGGGGCAGAGAGAAGGAGACAGAATCCAAAGCAGGCTCCAAGGTCTGATCTGTCAGCAGAGAGCCCAACGTGGGGCCCAAACCCATGAACTGTGAGATCATGACCTGAGCCAAGGCCAGATGCCGAACTGACTGACCACCCTGGCACCCCCAGATCTTTTTCTAGCTTATCTCTTTCATCATATTCAGTTAAAATGAACCAACAGACACTCAACTTTTCACTTTGCAGGAAAGGAGGAGTTTCAACCACCAGGAGCTACAACATTGTTATTTTTATTAGTTGTTTTTTTTTTTTGGTTTTTTTTTTTTGGTTTTTTTTTTTTTTGGTTGTTTTTTTTTTTTTTTTTTTGTGAGCAGACACATAAACAAAGTATTACAACAGGGTTGGGTTTTTTTTAAGATTTTATTTTTAAGTAAACTCTGCACCCAACCTAGGGCTTGAACCTACAACTCTGGGACCAACAGTTACATGCTCCATGGACTGACCTAGGTAGGCACCCTAAAGATAAGTATTTTTTTTAATTGCATGCTAATGTGAAGGGGAATGTCCACTTTACCTAGATGGCTGACGACAAAGCGTTTTCTAAAGTGCTAAGACTAGAATAGTGATTTAATTCCAGGCATGTGAAATCCAAGGGACCAAAAGTCCATGCAACAGGGCAGCCAGTGCAAGGGCCCTGAGGTGGGAACGTGTCTGGTGTGTTTGGGGAGTAGAAGAAAGGCCAGTGAGTTGGAGAACAGAGATCAGACAGAAAAACGTCAAAAAAAAACGTCAAAAAAAAAATCAACTTAGTAGAAACTCAGTAAAGTTGTGAAAAGACAGAAAACTATGTTGCCTTTGCAATGCTAAGTAGGTAGTTGTTCAATGGTTTCCATTTGTTATGTTGATCAAAATACTGCTATTGTGAAGGGGAGGGGTTGGGGATTGAGGGGGTAAAGTGGGAGTAAAGGTGGTGGAGGAGGGTTACTGATACTAGATGATCCTGGCTTATTTAGGCTCTGGATCAGAATTATGAGATTAGCAAAGTTTGTCTTGATGTCTACTCTTTTCTACTTTCTGCTCCATATTTCCCAATGTATCTATTGTACAAGCTTCTCATTCTTTGCATGCTGTGCCTCTGACTTGGGCCAGCCCTACCTAAATAAGAGCACCCTCCAAAGATTAAGCTACTCCTTTGTAAAAAGAGCTCAGGAATGGGGTGCCTAGGTGGCTCAGTCGGTTAAGCATCTGACTTTGGCTCAAGTCATGATCTCACAGTTCGTGAGTTCAAGCCCCGTGTTGGGCTCTGTGCTGACAGCTCAGAGACTGGAGTCTGTTTTGGATTCTGTGTCTTCCTCTCTCTGTGCCCCTCCCCTTTAAAGGGGAACTCTTAAAGTTAGATAGAAGGATAGAAAGGATAGAAAATGTCTCAGCTACACACAGATGGTCTCCAACTTATGATGGTTCGACTTAGGATTTTTCAACTTTCCGATGGTGTGAAAGCCATACACATTCAGTAGAAATGGCACTTGGGAATTTGAATTTGGATCTTTTCCTGGGCTAGCAATATGCGGTCTGATCTCCCTCGTGACACTGGGTAGTGGCAGCAAGCTGTAGTTGCCCGTAGGCACGTGATCATGAGGGTCAACGAAGGATACAGTGAGAAGCATTCTGTCCCCATACAGCCATTGTGTTTGTCATTTTCAGTACGGTATTCAATACATTCCATGAGATATTCACCATTTTATTATAAAGTAGGCTTTGTGTGAGACATTGTTGCCCAACTATAGGTTAATAAAAGTGTTCTGAACACGTTTAAGGTAGGCTGGGCTAAGTTATGGTGCTCGGGAGGTTGAGTGTATTAAATGTATTTTCTTCTTAGGATATTTTCAACTTATGAGGAGTGTATCAGAAGTAACTGCATCGTAAGCTGAAAAAGATGTGAAATAAGTTTAGTCTTGACAACATCAATGGGGACAGGTTTTTCTTTCCCCTGCTGTGACTCAGATATCCTAACTAAGCATATATCTATTACGTTGTTCACTGGGGCTAATTTAAAAAAAAAAAAAAAAAAAAGGAAGAGCATTATAGTTAAGGAAGGAAGGAGTTATTTCTGAGTAACATTCATTACATTTCTTTTGGACATGGTGTTAAGTGGTGATCAACCTTTGTGTTTTCTCTGTAATTTTTCTCTGCTTCCCACACTAGATGTCACTGTGTAGCTCATTATTAAATCGCCTAAGGAAACTCTTCCTAGAGAAAGGGAAACTAAAAAAGATCACGAAGGATGCCTAATACGGGAGCACCCAAAATGTGTGCAACCACTCTGCTCAACTGGCTGACATTCGGCCAAGAGACAGCTCATTTCCTATACATGACTTACCATTAGTCTAGCTCAGGGTAATGCTCAGAAAACTTATCAACAACTTGACTTTGTTCTGTCTTTTCCGCATTTGCATACCTGTCAACCTGATAAAAACTGAGAATTTGGGAAATGCAAATCTCCTACTCATGAAATTTAATGATGTGCACATGTGCTCTATTTTAAAATGGTGCAAAAATATGCCATCTCCTGGATGCTTAAAAAAAGCGCCCCCCCCCCCCCCAATCCAAGGTAATGGAACTGTAGAGTGAAGACCCAACCCCACATCCTTTGTCTTTTTTCACCTCCTGTTTCTGCTGCATCATAGAGCTTAAAATCAGAAATGAGCTTTCAATACACAGGGTGACCAACTGTCCCAGTTTGCCTCAGTTGAGGGGTGTTTAAAACCAAGGCAAGTTGGTCAATCTACTGGCTATGGACACCATGAAGATTCATTTGCTTTCATTATTACAAACCCACTGCCCCGTATGAGAACTCCTCTGAACACACACCCACACAACCCTGAGTTCTTTTTACTTAAGAACGAACCACAAGAGAAGCAATGTTACTCAGTCTACAAGGCTTTTTCAATTCCACCAGAACAATGGGTTTGAGTTGCTGGCTGGCACTCAAAAGGCAAAAATATCTTCCAGGATGCTTTCCAGAAGTAGAAGTGTTTGGCCATGTCCAGCTTGAACAAGAGTGACGACGGAAATGGAAAGATTTGAACCATCTTTAAAGAGTGCACCGTAAGAGATTTCCAGGCACTCTTCTAAGGTAAATATGACTCCATCCTGGCAAAAAGGATGTGCCTACACCAGGTGAGAGGGTTAGCCATTTCCAACAAATGTAAAGAACTAATGACCCGTATGGATCAAAGGTAGTAAGTCTACAGCGTATGACACAATCAGTGACTTTGTTCAAAGGCGTGGTTTTTTAAAAAAATTTTTGACGTTTATTTATTTTTGAGACAGAGAGAGACAGAGCATGAATGGGGGGAGGGTCAGAGAGAGAGGGAGACACAGAATCCGAAGCAGGCTCCAGGCTCTGAGCTGTCAGTACAGAGCCCGACGCGGGGCTCGAACTCACGGACCGCGAGATCATGACCTGAGCTGAAGTCGGACGCTTAACCGACTGAGCCACCCAGGTTCCCCAAAGGCATGGTTTTGATGTGGGTCTAAAATAATATCTAAAATAAGATGAGATCATCTTTCTCCAAGAAGTACCAGTGGACAAATTACTCAATTAGTGTTTTAGGAGATGATGATGATGATGATGATGATGATGCCTCTGTTCCCCTCTTTAATTTTCACACCTACACCATGAGGGATCTACCCACATTTCCATTCTGCTGACAAGGAATTCTGGGTGCATACCTGCTAGGCTTTGCAGAGACAAGGGAGCGGAACGAGGTCTCTCTGATGCAGGAAATGCAGCATCTCACCACCCGTCCTTACTGTGTGTGGAGTACCAGCCAGGGTATTCCCAGTAAGGAACCAGATGCTGCTCAGGAATCCTTCTTGGGAGCCATCTGCCTGACTATGGCCTATAAGCATCTGGAGGAACACCCTGGCTTAGGGAATACTGTTTCATGTCTCATCTGAAGAGTTTGTTTTAAAAAAAAAAGAGAGAGAGAGATAAGTTGGAATGAATAGAATCTACAGTGTTTTCTCCAGATTTTGTAAAACAGATAACATAAGACTCTTAAAAATAATTACGGAAATGTTGGCAGAAAAAAAAGATACTGAGGACAGTTTGATAAACTGCTTACTTGTGCAGAAGTAGGGAGGAATGTGGAGGCACCTGGGGCCAGGACCTGTGGTGAACAGCTACCACTCACAGACTGTCAGTGGCAATGGAGAGACATGGTTCCCAGAACGTGGTAGTACCTGCATCCCAAGGCTGACCTCGTGCCTCGTCCCCATGTCCTCCTAGAACCCAACATGAAAGCAGAAGGCATATGTCCACGCAGGTACTCCATCAGCTGCAGACAGAATGCTTACAGATAGTTCCTCCCAGGTAACAGAGGGAGTGGAGAAGGACTGACGTGCATCCCGTGGGGTATGAGAAATATACCCACTGTAACTGTTCACTGCTTTACACACGTTCTGACTGGCTTCTCTGCCTTGTGTGTCCTCCATCAGGCTCTAAATGACTCCTGTCACTGCTGAGCTTCTTGAAAGACCCAGTTGCCTGTTCTGCTTACAAATGCTCCTAGTTCTACCTCACATCTACAAGTTTCATCAACACAGCATCAACCAGCAAATAATGTCTGCCACAAACACCTCCAACATCATGAAAGCAGATTTGGGAACATTAGAAATTTCATTAATCTTCTGAAAAGTATGTTTTCGAAGATTCTTCTTTGCCTTATGAACCTAGCTACACAAAGTTTCCTGAAAATGCTTTGTTGGCATCATGGTGGAAGGGTGTTTACAGAATCCAGTGGCTGCAGGCTGGAAAAGATGCCTTTGATGTTAGTGTTTTCTGAAAGATGGACAACAATCTCTTCCAGAATTATTTCCAGTCTCCCATTCTCCAACTTTCATACTGTGAGAGAGGATGAGCTAAAAGTCATCTGCCCACCACCCAGGTGGCTCAGTTGGTTAAACTTCTGCCCGGGTCATGACCTCATGGCTCGTGAGTATGAGCCCCACGTCGGGCTCTGTGCTGACAACTCGGAGCCTGGAGCCTGCTTCGGATTCTGTGTGTCCCTCTCTTTTTCTCTGCCCGTCCCCACTTGCACTCTGTGTCTCTCTCTCAAAAATAAAAACACATTAAAAAAAAGTCATCTGCCCACTTCTCTGTAGCATCACAGTTTAACCCTTCCATTTCCACTCACTGTTGGGTTTCCCCAGAGCCACTTTGGAGGCTGAGATGTCAAACAACATCCGGCAGGTATGCTGGGAACAATGAGATTCATTAACCAGGGGTCACACCTCTATAACCCAAATCTGTTATCTTGCGAGTCTGCTCTCTCTTGTCCCTTAGAAACAAATTTCTTTTTTCAATAGCCGGTGCTTCGACTGAGAATTGCTGGAAAAGAACTAACTTGATTTTGTATTCTTATCACAGTTTTGAATGGTGCTATATACCCTGTGTGTGTTTTCTGGTTTCTCAAATTGAAAAATTAAAAAGCAATTGATAGGACTGCATTCAAAACATGCAGACATATTTATGCCACAGTCAGATCTCCTCCATCTCTAAAATCAGCAGTGGAGGGGCAGCTGGGGGGCTCAGTCGGTTGGGCATCTGACCTCGGCTCAGGTCATGATCTCACGGTGCATGTGTTTGAGCCCCACGTCAGGCTCTGTGCTGACAGCTCAGGGCCTGGAGCCTGCTTCAGATTCTGTGTCCCCCTCCCTCTCTGCCCCTACCCTGCTTGCACTCTGTCTCTCTCAAAAATAAATAAATGTTAAAAAAAATTTTTTTTAAATCAGCAGCATATATGAGGATACGCAAGTCAGACTTGAAGCTCAGGGGGTGTAGATGACTTAGTGCCTTAGCTCCCGTGTGAACGTGCATGCTCTATGACCACATCTGCACCACACCTCCCCGAGCTGAATGCAGCAAGGGTGCAAGGCTAAATGGAAGAACGCCTCCTCCACAAAGATGTCCCTGAAACCTGCAACAATCCTGAGACAGGAAGATTATCTGGATGGTCATCACAAGGGTCATCACGACAGGGAGGCAGGAGCTGCAGAAGACAGAAGGTGATGTGAGGAGGAAAGCAGAGGTCAGAGACAGAAGGAGAAAATTGGAGTGGCCACCCTGATAATCTACAGATGTGAGAAGAGGGCCAAGTGCTACGGGACACAGGGAAGCTCTAGGGGCTGGAAAAGGCAAGGAAACAGATTCTTTCTTAGAACCTGTAGTAGGAACACAGCCATGGATTTTAGCCCAACAAGACCCTTTTAAGACTTCTGAATCCAGAATTGTAAGATCATAGAGTTGTGTTATGTTAAGCCACAAAATGTGGTAATTGGTTACAGTGGTAACAGGAAACTAATATGTCTGGCTTTCTCTCTCTCTCTTTGAAGTTTATTTATTTGCTTTGAAAGAGGGAGTGGGAGAGGGGCAGAGAGAGGAGAAGAGACAGAATCCCAAGCAAGCTCTGCACTGCCAGCATGGACCCCTATTCGGGGCTCGAACTCATGAACCCTGAGATCATAACCTGAGCTGAAATCTAGACTTGGACGCTTAACTGACCAACTCACTCAGGTGCCCACATCTGGTTTCCTCAGTCTCATTCTTTCTGTAACACCATGATTGCCTGCCCTCTTTTCTTCTCCTCCTTGGATCTTTCTCCCTCACATAAAGCTCTATGGTCTGGCCCCTCAAGCATAGCTCTTGAAATACGAGAAGTACAAATAGAGAATTTCGCACTTCTTACTCAACACTATAGTCCGGTTCACAAGGCCACTTGCTTGTTGCTAAATCCTAATTGGGTCAAAATCCATTTGATATTGGGAACAAGACATGACCTTGAGGCTTCTCTTTTCACTTCCTCTACAAGAGAACCTTCACTCACACTGTCATCCCTGCCTAGGCCGAAGAACATCCTGACAGAGCTATGGGAAAGGCTGTACTCAAAAATGGAAAAAAAAAAAAAAAAAGGAGTAATTTAATAATATTAGCTCATGTTACAAAAGTACCACCTGCAATGCCTTATTGCTGTGTCAGGGGAAAAATAAAGTCTTTGTCCTTAGATAGCTTATTGTCTAGGTCAGCATTTTGAAAAATTGAGTTGTGCACCAGAATCCTAGGCAAGGCTTGTTAAAATAGCTTGCAGGCCCCAGCCCCAGAGTTCAGGACTTAGTAGGAGAATTCGTGTTTCCAAGAGATGCTGCTGCCTGTGCAACGGGAGAGGCAGAGTGCAAAGCGGAAAAATGAACAACACAAGGTAGTGAATGGAAGCAGTGTGTGAGAGGTGCCAGCAGGCAGGGAGAACGGTGGAAATCAGTGTTGACTGGGGAGGGGAAACCCAGTTCATGGTGTCTGTGGCACAGAACTGGCCCAACCAGACTCTGAGTACGGGCATAATTCCAGGTCTAAGGAACAATAAGCATGGAAGGCAAGGGAGACTGTGGGCAGTATGTGGCCAGGAGATGGCCAGCAGATCCTAGCAGCTGGGGGTAGGGTGTGTGGAGGGGATTAGGGAAGTTAGATGGGTCCAGACTAGTTGACTTGAGTACCAGCAAGACCTGTGCAATTTACTGCACCCATTCCTTACAACAGACTATTCACCTGGTAGCAAGAGGGCAATGAACAAGAACTAACCGCATTGTGACTTTGGAACCTAAGTTTTAGGAGAGAGGATGGTGTTGGAGGATTTTGTGCAGGGGAAACACAAGATGAAGACATTTTGAGCATCTATCGGAACTGGGGTCAGAGCTTGAGCTGGGGTCACACGCACAGGGAAGAGAGACTGGCATAAAGCAGAGGCAAGAGAAGAAATGAAAAGATTTACGCCAGATGATTCAGTGTAGGTCAGAAAGAGAGGGTCAGAGGAGGTAGGAGAGATAGAAGGAGCAGAGGTGGAGGTGGGCAGTAGGTCCAGGGCAGTGAGTCAGCTCAACTCAACGCGTGCGGCCAGAGGGAGCTATAGGCAGGACCAGGGCTGGCATTTTATCTTTTCCAGCTGACCCTGGCTCCACATATTTCATTTCCAAAGTCCTCCTGGACGCATCCACGATGCGTCCTCAAAAGGACTGAAATTAAGTACCACCTTGTTCATATATGTTTTACTGGGAGTGATGAAAAAAATATGGTCTATTTCTTTCTGAAGGTTCAGAGGTAGAATGAATAAACAGCTCTCAGCAGTTTTCCCTTCTTGCAGCAGGAGAAGCAGATCTCATTCCGAAGGAGGGCCAAACTTTCAGCCTGGGAGCATGACTATCTCACTGGGTCCTTTGGATATGGAAAAGAAAGCCTAAATAGTATTCTCGAATGGAATCAGAATAAAGAGGAGTTAGGTAATTCTGCATAGTAACAGAGGAAACGTTTGCCACCACAAGCATGGATGAGGATATACACATATAAACTTGGATGTAGGTGCTGGTGTAAGTACAGATGTCATCGTAAGTGCCCAAGCAGATGTGTACGTAGATGCAGATGTACACGGCAGAGGTACAGAAGAAGGTACAGATTCAGGACAGGCATGTAGATGTAGACGTAGACATAGTAACAGACGGAGGTATCACTTTAGGTAGAGTAGGTGTGGGACAGACGTACATATAGTTGAAGTTATAAGAATAGCCACAGACACAGATTTTCAAAATGATAGTTTTAAGAACAGATGTAAGTATAAAAGAAGATGTACACACAGGTTACACGTAGACATAGATACAGACATAAATAAAGACAATAGAGGATCAGACCTGGTTCTTGTCGGTTCCCTCCACTTAACAATGACAAACACAGTGACAATGGACTTCCAGATGTTTTCATGAGTCCAATGTCATCAATGAAGGGACTCACCTTCGGGGACTTTGTAAGCATGCTAATACTCTTCCCCTGACCCACATAAAGTAAGTGCTTAAAAAGGTGAAGATAGGCATATGGTGGCATCTATATGCATCGTTGACAGACACGGTCTTGTTTTCTTGCCTACAAAATAAATATTTACTTTAAAGTACAACATACGTTCCAAATTAGACTTTGTGCTCTCAGCTCTCTCAGCTCTAATTAGTCATGATTTTCACTAGGTGTGAAAAGTGTCTCTTGTATGATCTTTGCAAGAATTCTTAAAAGTCATTTAAAAGCATATTAAAAATCAGGTAGTTATAGTAACCAGCTATCATAATATAATACCTTTGTTTATACAGTACCTGGGCAAAGGGTTTTATAATTACCGTGACTTATTAAATGATTTCATAACGATCTGTCACATTCATTCCGTATTCACTTCAAAAGCAAATTTTGAATTTTCTGAGTACGTATATTATAGATGATTAAGGGGACCATCACTTAATAAAATATAATCTATGGCTGCATGTTTATGCTACACCCTCTATTGTCAGAGTAAATACAGTTAGAAAATATTCAAGCTGCTGTCAGTTTTAAATTCTAGAAAATACACATAATTCAAATTTCTAGTATAGAGTGTAAAATTCTTTCTTGGCTTCTTTTGCTTAAATACTGGACATGCGGACCCTTAACTATTGTATATAGTACTTTATCATCCCCTGTTCCCTCAATTAATTCCAACACAACTAAGTGGGTCACCATTTATATTTTTGTAAGTGGATACTGAATTAGAAATGGAAACTGAAAATGGAAATGAAATTCCCCCACCCCCAATTTTTTATTATTATTATTATTATTATTATTATTATTATTATTATTGTTATTGTTATTATTTGAATGCTCTGCACACCAGTGCGCCTTCCCTTGAGAACATGTGTATAACAGATCCGGATGCTCCAGAGAAGGAAGTGGTCCTAGTGCTGCACCTGAGCCCAGTGTCACGGTGTTTAGCTGCACGATGTCACCATGGAGAGGAAAACAGTAGTAATGATGCAGGAAACCAGAGCAGGGAAGGCTGAAGGCTCAGTGTAAAATGAAAACCTGTTCACGAGATGAAATCAATGCGAAAGGTGGACAAGAGGCGGAATGAGGTAAATTTATCAAATGCAAAATGGACTGAGGATAGAGATTTGGAACGCGGATAAATTCTAGGCAAATGTGACCTAGGGCTGGATCGGCCAACAAGGGAAGAGAAATGGAACAGACGCTCGTTTTGTGAAGAAGTACTCACATCTTACCCAAGTGTCAGAGGACTTTTCTAGAAGATCACGCCTTGATCAGAAAGGTCTTGAAAGCTTAGATTAGAATTGGAACAAAAAAGTGTTAACAGGTAGTAATTTTTTTTAAGATAGAAAACCTTCTTAGAAACATAAAAATGGCTATTAACTTCTCAAAGAGATGGTGATAAATCTTTCTGAGGATTTATCTTTAAGAAAGTAATTAAAAAATATAGAAAATCTTATACTCGGAGAGTCTTCTCAGAATATTATTTCTAATAGTAAAAAATTAGAAACAACCTAAACATACAAAATACAGGTAAGGCTAACAGTTTATCCATTTGATAGGAAAGCGTATAGAAAATAAGTTGGTGCTTTAATAATAATGATGATACCAACAAATAATTAGCAAGAAAACAGCCATCGGTGAGGGAAGCGACTTAAAGTCTCTCATATTAAAATCCCAAATATTAAATAAAATGCCTATTAAGGTAATTCTTTAGACCTGGGTCTATCCTTTTATTTGCAGGGTCTTAGTATCTTTAAAACAAGAGACCAGTCTTCAGATTTTTCCTACAATTTTCTAAACTTTCTAAGGTTTGACACTGGGATTTAAAAAAAATTTTTTTTTTTAATGTTCACTCATTTTTGAGAAAGAGAGAGAGACAGAGCGCAAGTGGGGGGAGTAGCAGAGAGAGAGAGGGACACAGTATCTGAAGTAGGCTCCAGGCTCTGAGCTGTCAGCACACAGCCTGACTCGGGGCTAGAACTCACAAACCATGAGACCGTGACCTGAGCCGAACTCGGACACTTAACCGACTGAGCCACCCAGGCGCCCCAACACTGGGATTTTTTTAACCTATGTGAGCAAACTCTGCAGTACTTTTTCTAAACATGTGCTTACTCTGAGGTTCATTACCTTAGATTCGATGGTAAGTCTTTAGGTGAAAATCAGGGAAAAGGTTGCATTAAGATTTCTCAGAAACAGCATTATGGAAATGGTTTTACTTGTTCTTTCTCTCTCAAGCCTCAATTCTAAAGACCTTATTGTGTCCTGTTCTCCATCCCTTAAGAATGACATCTACCTTGGTTTACCACCTGCTAACTCTAATTATCTTTCTCAGAACCTGTTCGGTCTCTAAGCCCATAGGTTGTGCCTACTGGGAGTCACACATGTAAATTTCACTAAATTCATTCATTCATCTCTGTATCTATGTATCTATCTATCTATTTAAATTTTAGAGACAGAGAGAAAGAGAGAAAGCACACACATGTGAGCACATGAGGAGAGGGACACAGGGAATTTTGAGCAGTCTCCACACTCAGTGAGGAGCTAATGCAGGGCTTGATTCCACAATCCTGCATTCATGACCTGAGCTGAAATCAAGAGTCAGACACTCAACCGACTGAGCTACCCAGGCACCCGATCATTCATTTATTTTTTTTAAATAAACACCTATCACGCATCTAAATTTGCAAGGTGTCATGTGAAGCAGACAGATACAGAGGACTTCTTCTAGGGCACTTACCACATAGTCACGGACACAGGCATGAAATACACAAATGACTACACAGTTATATAATTGAGGGGCCACTAAGAAGTAAACAGAGGGCTTGGAGAGGATTTCAGAGCTGGACCTGGTTAGATGGGGTTTCCATAGAAATGGATCCTGAGACCAGGGTTCAACTGCAAGTGGTATATTTGGAGGTACTCATGCTCTACTTGGGTAGAGGGGAAGTGAGACAGAGAAAGGATGACAGGCAGTGAAGGGGACGCTATTAAGCCAGCTATCTCATGGAAAGCAGTGAGAGCTTAATCCCATCAACCAGTAACTGTAAAGAATGATGCAAAATGCCAGTTCTGGAATTATCTCACCAAAGGAGCAAGGAAGCTGGGGCTGGGGAATCACATGCCAACTTGCATGCATCACCTGTGGAAGATGCTTCCCAGAAGGTAATTCCCCAGTGCTTTGAGGCCCCTGGCACACACAGGCACATCAGCCCTCCACGGTCCTGGAAGTTATTGCTGCAATGAATAGTTAAGGTCCCAGGCATTTGAGCCCTGCCACAGCTAGCATCTGCTACTGGGCATGGTAATCTTACTGCACAAGCACTGTACTGACAAAATACAGCTTTGACTGCATGGAAAGTCTTAATGGATACAGCTTTGAGTGCCTAAAACCAGGGTTACTTCTTGAAAAGAACGGAGAGTTATCAGTGCAGCCAGAATACACAGCAGAGCGACTGGCACAGGTAATATGCTTCAGGAGTCCAGATGCATACGGAAGGTGGGGATGATGGTGGTTGGGTCCAGCCAGGGCACAGCTGTGGATGGTAGTACTGAGTGAAGGAAGACCATTGGCACTCCCTTCATATGGGCTGAAGAAGTCCCGCATGTCGGCTCGTCTGGATACACATTCATAGTTTCCGACCAGCTAACAGCTCTTTGTTAATCCTGGGATTAAATAACACACATGACCACAGGTCACAGTATGGGAATCACACTCCTCCACATGCACAGAGCCCTCACTTATGAGCCTTGGATTTCCCAGGCAAGCACAGTGTGGTCCCCATGGTATTCCTGAACCCAGTGTGTGGAACCACATGAGAAAGATGCTTCTAAGATGACAGCGTTGATCAGGACCAAAGGTCTTGGCTCTAGCTGTGGGCTCTAGGTGGTCTTATCAAGGATCCAAGACTGTGGTGGATTTCCAAGCATATTTTAAAAATCTCCTCATTCAGACACTCCAAAATTGCATTTATGAGAACAGTAAAATGAACCTTAAAACAATATCAACTTTTAAAACGATTACTATCAACACAGAGGCAACAGTTACTTGGAAAATGTGTGAAGCACTGATTCTCTGATATATGTCACAAACTTGCCTTCCTTATACATGGATAGTAGATCTGTGATTTTGCTGTGCCTAAGTCTCATTTTCTTCATCTATAAAGTTCCACTTAATAGGATTATAAAAGATAAAATAAGGTAATCACTTAGCAATAGTACTTGACAAAGAGAAAATAGTCAATAAATGTTAGCTGCTGTTGTCATTGTTAATTTCTAAAAGATGACCATATAATTTCATTGTCTAGGCTTAAAGCCTTTTATTAGTAAAAGGTAAAGTTATTATTAATTATGCCAGGATTGCAGGCATAACCCTGCACTGTTTCGGGAAAGGTGGGGTATACACGTTGTAGCTATAAGTAGTTCATATCAACATCTCAGCTGAAATGAGCTATGATTCATCATCAGAAAGGTGACTCTTGATTGACACAGTTATATCAATGACATCTGTGGGGGTGGAGATGGCTAGAAAATGACTTTGCAGGGGCGCTTGGGTGGCTGAGTCGGCTGAGCGTCCAACTTTAGCTCAGGTCATGATTTCACGGCTCTCTTGAGTTTGAGCCTGCATTGGGTTCTGTGCGGACAGCTCAGAGCCTAGAGCCTGCTTTGGATTCTGTCTGCCCGCTCTTTCTCTGCCTCTCCCCCACTTGTACTCTGTCTCTCTCTCAAAAATAAACATTAAAATTAAAAAAAAAGAAAAGAAAAGAAAAGGAGTTTGAAGAGGGGACAATTGAGAACCTCATTCGACAAGTAGACTAAACCTCTACTCCAGTATCGGGGACTTGACCGACCATTCAGTGTTGAGCAACACAGACTGTTTGAAATGAACTTTTAACTATATTTTCTACATAGATGCCTTCCCTTCACATAGATACACACCGGAGGGTTATTATTTGGCAACCTGCCAATACGGTAAACTGTCTTTATGGCATGAGTTGTACAACAGCACAGGCATGGAACTGAGACGTTGGCCTGCAGGAGAGAAAGGCCCATAGCTGTTGATGAAGTCATGCTTCGAGTGAGAAACCACTTTTACTTTACAGAATTCCCCTTAAATACTATAAGACAAAGATTCAGAGCTTTAAAAAAAAATCTAACTCTTGACCCTTTTACGCATACCCCTGGTATTGAAGTTATTTCAAAATCTGAATGGGTTCTTGACCATCTACTCTGAAAATGTGTCTTTAAAAAAATGTTTTTAATGTTTATTTTTGAGAGAGAGAGAGACAGAGACAGAGACAGAGAGACAGAGTGTGAACAGGGGAGGGGCAGAGAGAGAGGGGTACACAGAATCCTTAGCAGGTTTCAGACTCTGAGCTGTCAGCAAGATCCCAATACGGGACTCAAACCCACAAACGTGAGATCATGACCTGAGCCGAAGTCGGATGCTGAAGCGCCTGAGGCACCCCCATTCTCCATGAGTTTTTACTCAGTCTCACACTGTCTCTTGTTACACATATCAGCAAATAATTGCAGAACATGATGAATCCTTTAGTGGTTGCATAAGCCAAGCTACCATGAAGGCAAAGATGATGGACTCTACTGTGTTTGAAAATGCCGTCCACTTCTCAGATACTCCTACTTTTGGATTGTGTCTTTGGACACAGGTTGATTTCTTGATGGTTTGTCTTACAAATGGAATTGCTGGGGCATACAATAGGCACATTTGCCACTTTCCTAGGTGTTGGCAAACTGCTCACACATACTGGCCTTGCCAACATGGTCAGATTCAGAAATTTTGCCAATCTGATGGATGTGAAAATATATCTCATTTTAATTTCAATTTGCATTTTCCCACATACTACTGATCTTGAACATCTTTTCAAGTTGTTATCGCTATTCCTCATAATTGTTGTTATCGCTAATTTACATCCTTCGGGGAACTTTCCATTCAAGCCTTTAGTCATTTTCCTTTGATCTCTTTGTCTTTTTTCCAGTTGACTTGTTAGATTTTTATACACTAAACAATAATCTTGAGGTCTGAGATATGTACATGATAGAGATAAGAGAGATGATAAACAGGTAAATATATAGCTCTATTGATAACAGATATCAGTATATATTCTGCTCTGTACCTTTAACTTTTAAATTTATGGTGACTTAGGTCATGAAAAAAATTCAGATTTTAATAAAAGCATAATTATCTGTCTTTTGTTTACAAGTTTTGTTTCTTGTGTACGGCTTTGAAATTTTATTTCCTACCCTGAAATTATAATCACCAATTCCATACAAACATTTTCAAAACTTTGTTTTCACCTTTAGGCTTAATCTGGCTCCATGTATCCTATGAGATAGAGATCTAAGTTGTTTTTTTTTTTTTCTTTTTTTTTTTTCTTATATGGAAAGTCAGTTGTCTGAACACTGTTTACTGAATTTAACTATACGAAAAAGCATATATTTTTTCCATAATTTTATTGCATCACTTTGCAAAACCCTTGATCTTGAATTATGAAAGAACTCCTCAGTATGTTATTTTTCAGAATTTTCAGAATTATTCTGGTTATTCTGGGAACACTGCTATTATTCATAAATTAATACACATTTGCTAAATACCAACCAAACCAAATTTCCCGGGATTTTTATTGAAATACCTTTGTACTTACCACTGTCTTTCCAGAGAACTGTATCATTATTATAAAGTTGACTCACCAAACACATTATTCTGTAATTTTTCTCTCTACAGAATTCATAGCCCTTTTGTTAGATGCATTCCTAGGTAATGCACGGACTTGGTTATCATACTGAATAAAATGACATTATTTTCCTTTTATATTTACTAATTTGGTTAGTGCTGGTGTAGAACTGTAGTCATTCCGTGCATTGAAGTCAATGAATAAAAGTGGATAAGTACAGAGCAGTCACGTGGCATTTAATCAGCTACAAGCATGTTTAGTTGTGGGTTTTACTCAAGACCCTTTTCAGAGCATTAAATTTTAAAAGAGCCGAGTAGAGCAAGAGACAGGTAAAATGGACACATAACACAACATATCCCAGAGTTTAAAACAATTATATAAGGGCTGAATTCAAGCAGAGCTGAAGAGAGGTACAAAATGGATGACCTCAATTAGGAAAAATCCACCGAAACACGTCAGTTGTGCACAAGTCGAGACACAGGGAGCCTGCATGTACATCATCCAAAATGCCATTTCCATTCTTTTTAACTGATACCCTTTGAGTATATATACATATTAAAGAACCATATTTGGTAGTTTAAGTTTTAAAGTTGTTGGGGCGCCTGGGTGGCTCAGTCGGTTAAGCGGCCGACTTCGGCTCAGGTCATGATCTCACAGTCCGTGGATTCGAGCCCCGCGTCGGGCTCTGTGCTGACAGCTCAGAGCCTGGAGCCTGTTTCGGATTCTGTGTCTCCCTCTCTCTGACCCTCCCCCATTCATGCTCTGTCTCTCTCTGTCTCAAAAATAAATAAACGTTGAAAAAAAAAATAAATAAAGTTGAGGTAGCAGATCCGATTGGAGGAAAAAAAGTCTCTCTACCCTTGAAAGGATCAACAGTGTTCAGATGACCCAGTTACTAAGGACCTACAGGATCATCTAGAAAAACCCATTTGGACAGCATCTCTCAGCAGTAGCCCCTGCAAGAGTGAGAAAGATTAATTTCCCATTGGTAACAGGTAATCTGTGCTCGATTAGGCCTAGTATTGTTCCTGGCCTCCATCATTAATACTCAGCAAATGAAAACAAACACAGTTGAATAGCGAAAAAAACTTGCAGGGCCTTGAGTAGATGCAGCCTGACTTGACATTAACATCTTAATAGCTCTGATAGAATCACTTAGGAGCCTAGCTTCATGTAAATAGAAAAAATGTTAATGAGGACAAAAAAAAAAAGGATGATTAATAAATGTGATTGAAATGAAATGACCTTCCCTTATTCACTGGGTAATTAAAGTAATCAAGGGAGACCCAACTGTGATGAGAAATGTCACAGAAGAGACAAAAATACAATTAGCTATCATCACTGCGAAAAATACAGCATTCGATAGGTTTTGTAGAGAAAACAGTGCTTTTAAAAATTGCTTTGAAAGTAAAATAGGGGTTTGTTTTTTTTCTGACTATCTGGAGAATGTTCCTACTTAAGGGAACCTGCAGCAGTATAAAAACACAGCGCTGAGATACAATCCCTGTGGCATAAAAAGTAGCGTGCAGAGATTTATCTTATGTGCCCCTAGATATCCTTTGAATTCTAATTAGATGCTCCCTATAGTGTACAATATCAATCAGAAAACAGTGCCTCAAAGGCACCAGATCACTTCAAGCTCCTCTGATGTTACTCCTGGGGAAAGAGGGGGTGAGGAACACATTGTCCTTAAAATGCCTCTGTCTTTTCTTTTGGCAGAAAAACATGCCACACTGTCCAAAACGCTGGGAAGGAAATCAATCCACATTCCAGGGTCAGCGATAAAGTCTTCCTATACTGCAGTGACCAGGGACATCTGGGCAATGCCGCCTTAAATCCAGCTGATTAATAAACATAATGCAACCCGCTGCGTTCCTTTCCCCCTCCTTTCATTGGGAAGTCTCCCCTCCACACTCCTGCATATCTTAAGCACCTGGGTGTTCAATAGATGCTTGGCAAATTCACTGTAGAAACAGAGGGAACTATATCACTGTATAGCAACCCCCCCCCCCCCCCCCACACACACACACATTGTTTTGACTTAGTGAGTTCATCACTTTTATCAGATACATGTTAATGACCCTGACAACGTTGGAGTCTCACATCAGGATTTCCCTCATGGTGCTATTGTGCTTCCTATTTTGAAGTGACTGTAAACATATGAGGGCGAGAGCTACAGGTCCATCCAGCATTTCTTTCTGAACCTGTCGCTGCCCAGTTTATCATGTTTAAGTGCAGAAAGGAGGGTCAGGCCAGCAGAAATACCCTGTGGAGTGTTAAGAGAGGCAGAGGAGGGTCCTTTTCCGGACTGTCTAGACCACCTTCTGAAAACAAATTACTTTTCTCTATTTTTATTCATTTCCTGTTGGCTTATCTTTCTCTTCCTTTCTCTTTGTTTTTGGTACTTTGCCACTTTATCTGCCTGCCTACACTTTGTGTCTCCCTTCTATCTATCGAGATGTGAGATTTTCTCTCTCCCCATCTTTGGCAAGTCTGTGGATGCTTTTTCTGGTATTTTTAGCCTTCTCTATATAGCCCTCCAGCTCCCCCTTCATTCTTTTGAGTCTTCTTTTCCTTTCTATATTTGATGGGTTGACTCGAATTTATCAGTCACTTAAACACTTTTGGGCTGCCCACAGGGGGAGCATGAGCGGCCAGCAGGGCAGTTGGGATTCCATGACCAGTCACCTCAATCACGAGTGAGGAACACCTTGTTGTGACCAACACAAAGGAAGGTTGTGCTCATTCCAGTGAAGAGACACTGAACAGATGCATAAAAACGACAGGTAGTGAGGGCAAATTGGGCGCAGGTGGGGAATGAAATAAATAGAAAAAAAATATCACCCCTGCCAATCCCTGCCATGTTCTAATTTTATGCATTCAGTATTCAAGCAATACAGTGTAAGATATTCAGATTGAATTGGGGTTTCTAATTTTAAGTCTTAAGAATTCTTCCACGGTGTGAATTTCCATGCTGTCCCTGGTCAGTGCTGAACATGATGTCAGTATTTTCCAAATAAATTCGTGTGCAATCTAAAGCATCACCCCTGCAGAGGGCAGACATGTAAGTTTACGGATGGGTCACTGGCCAGTAGATTGCCCTGGACTGAGTTCAAAACCTCAGTATAAAATTGTGGTGGTTAATTTTACGTGTCAACTTGACTGGGCACCCCATATATTTGATCAAAAATCTTTCTGGGTGTTTCTGTGAAGCTGTTTTTGGAGGAGATTAACATTCGGTATACTGAGTAAAGCAGACTGCTCTCCATAATGTGGGTGGGCTTTATCCAATCAGTTGAAGGGTTGAGTAGAACAAAAAGCCTGACCCTCCCCTGAATTAAAGAGAACTCTTCTGACAGTCTTCGAATTGGGACATCAACTTTTTCCTACCTTTGGATTTAGACTGAAACACTGGCTCTTCCTGGGTCTCAGGCTTTGGGACTCAGACTAGAACAAAACCATCAGGTCTCCTGAGTGTCCATCTTGCCAATGCACCCTGCAGATCTTGAGACTTGCCACTCTCCATAATCACATGAGCCAATTCCTGATATTAAATCTCTTTCTGAAAATATGCACATCCTACTGGTTCTGTTTCTCTGGAGAATACTGATTAATACAAAAATCTTACCTGCATGAGACACCTTACAGTCATTTATCACAGCATCATATTCTTTTTTTTTAATTTTTAAAAATTTTTATTTATTTGAGAGTGAGAGTGTGTTCACACACAGTGGGGGAGGGGCAGAGAGAAGGAGAGAGAATCCCAAGCAGGCTCTGCACCATCAGCACAGAGCTCAGTGCAGGGCTGAAACTCATGAACCACGAGATCATGACCCGAGCTGAGATCAAGAGTCAGATGCTTAACTGACTATGCCACCCAGGTGCCCCTCATGGCATCATGTTCTTACATGTAAGGACAATAAGGTCCAGAAAGACTATGGAATCTCATGAAAGCTAAACAACAAAACAATGTCCTTGTTAACTTTGTTTTTTTTTTCTCATGTCTTGTGGGGATTCTAGGACAGCCACTGCTTTGTTTATGATTTGGGGTGCATAGAATCTAATTTACTATTATTAAATAATATATTATTATTTTATTCCATAGAATAAAAGGATCCAATTCTTTAGCCTCCAGATGTTACAAGCCACAAGTGGAACATATTGAAGAAGAGGTGAAGATTCTTCCAACATTACTAAGTTCGCTGCAACCCGGCAAAGATGATCCGGAAAGTTTCTGTGAGTATATTCTTTAGTAACTTAATTTCATCAAAATGTCTATAGTACTCCTCCAACCACTGAGATTAAAAACTATCTCTGGTTTCCCTTGTGTCTGTTTCTTTTTTAAAGTAGGCTCCACAGCCAGTGGGGGAGGGGGTGTCTAACATGGGGCTTGAACTCACAACCCTGAGATCAAGACCTGAGCCAAGATCAAGAGTGTGATGCTTCACTGACTGAACCACCTGGGAGCCCCTCCTTTGTCAGTTTAGTGGTGCTGGAACTGTAGCTCTGCCAGGGACTTGAGAATATCTCCAGGAACCCCCTGGAAGCACGTTGGGGTAGGATAAGCAGAATCATGGCCCCACCAAACGTGCCGTCTTCCTAATCCTCAGAGTCTGTGAATATGGTACTCACATAGCAAAATGAACACTGAAGACGTGATTAAGAATCTTGAGAGGGGGAGATAAGATTCTGGATGATCCACGTGGGCCCAATATCATCACTTGTAAAGGTCCTTACAAGGAGGAGGTAGGGGGCAGAGTGGGAGAAGGCCGTGTGAAAATGGAAGCAGAGGTTGGAGAGAGACAGAAATGTGAAGAGGTTACGCTACTGCCTTGGCAGATATAGTGGAGGAAGGGGCCACAAAAGCAAGGAATGCAGGTGGGCTCTAAAACCTGGAAAAGGCCAGCAAGCCAACAAAAGATTCTCCTCTAGAGGTTCCCAAAGGAATGTAGGCCCCCGAACATCCTGATTCCAGGGTAGTATAACCCATTCTGGGCTCGGACCTCTGGGGCTCTAAGATAACACATTTGTATCATTTTATTCACTTATTTATTTATTTTTAATGTTAATTTGTTTTTGAGGGAGAGAGACAGACTGACCATGATTGGGGGAGGAGCAGAGAGAGAGGCAGAGGATCCCAAGCAGGCTCCACACCATCAGCGCAGAGTCTGACACGGGGCTCGAACCCACAAACCGTGAGATCACGGCCTGAGCCGAAATCAAGAGTCAGACGCTTAAGTGACTGAGCCACCCAGGTGCCCCAAATTTGTATCGTTTTAAGTCAGGAAGCTAGCTAATACAATGAGGCTGGTAAAAATAGATGCCTGGACCCAATCTTCAGTGAGTCTAATTCACATCTTCCACCAATCAAATTTTATATTCCACGAATTCGTCAATTATCGGAAGAACATGAAGGCTGAGTCACAGTTACCCTTCCAAGGAGCTTATGGTCTGAAGGCAAAAGCAGTTTTTTTACGATGAAATACATCTCTTTCCTGATTAGGAAGCTTAACAACCATCCACAAATAGTACACTGATAGACTCACAGTGATCAATAAATCTTTGTCAAAAACACGAAGTTCCATTCGTTTAGCTTAAGTCAGCTTTCCTAAAGGGATATTTTGGTAGCAAATCCTTAAATTTTTCCTGCAGTCTGCCACATTTCTTCCACAGGTTTGCTTCCTGAGGACCCTGCTGTTACTATGCCTCCATAAATGGTCCAAATTTAAAACTTGTGCGGGTTTAGTGATGAGAGCATTTGTAATATCAGTTGGTTTGCTTTCTTCTGGGTGCCATCTTGTTGCCCTAAAAGCTCAGTAGGGTGCAGGGTTAATGATTAAATACTCAAGAAGCCAGTGCTGGTGTGTGCAGTGCTGCTAAGTCTCTAAGCCTCTAAGCTTAACTGCATTTCTTTCTTTCTTTCCTCCCTTCCTTCCTTCCTTTCTTCCTTTCTTTCTTTCCTTCCTTCCTTTCCTTCTTTTCTTTCTTTGCTTCCTTGTCTTTCTTTCTCTCTTTCCTTCCTTCTTTCTTTCCTTCCTCTCTTTTTCTTTTTTCTTTCTTTCTTTCCTTCCTTCCTTTCCTTCTTTTCTTTCTTTGCTTCCTTTTCTTTCTTTCTTTCTCTCTCTCTTTCCTTCCTTCTTTCTTTCTTTCTTTCCTTCCTTCCTTTCCTTTTCTTTGCTCCCTTTTCTTTCTCTCTCTCTTTCCTTCCTTCTTTCTTTCTTTCTTTCCTCCCTTCTTTCTTTCTCTTTCTTTACTTTTCTTCCTTCCTTTCTTTCTTTCTCTCTCTCCTTCCTTCCTTCTTTCTTTTTTTCTTTCCTTCTTTCCTTCCTTCCTTCTTTCCTTCCTTCCTTCTTTCTCTCTCCCTATCTTTCTTTCTTTCCTTCTTTCCTTCTTTCTCTCTCCCTCTCTTTCTTTCTTCCTTTGTTCCTTTCTTTCCTTTCTTCCTTCCTTTCTTATAAATGTTTATTTATTTATTTTTGAGAGAGAGTGCAAACAGGGGAGGGGCAGAGAGAGAGAGAGGGAGACAGAACATTAGTGGGGGAGGGGCAGAGAGACAGGGAGACTCAGAACCCAAAACAGGCTCTGGGCTGTCAGCACAGATCCCGATGTAGGGCTCAAACTCATGCACCGTGACATCATGACCTGAGCTGAAGTTGGATGCTTAACCGACTGAGCCACTCAGGTGCCCCACCCCTGCATTTTTACATTGATAGAGTGGTCTAAGGTGTGACATTGTGTTAGAGTGCCTTTCTATCTGCCCGTGTTCTCCCAAAGAGCAAGAGAGTCAGGCTTCCCTTATGTTTTCTTCTAAAACACTGTCCCTTCTCTCTATGATGCCCTAATGCCTTCAGTAAACTATACGATCTGGTGACTGCTGTGTTGATGAAACTCTGTTCCTGATTTGTCACCCTTTCAGCAGCCCCATCCTTTGTCATGTGAGTCCGTAGTTTCGCACATCATTGGTGAATTTACTTTGCTGCTGCACTGATGTCAGGCTTGGAAACTGTATTAGTCTCCCATTACTGCTGCAAGAAATTACCACAAATAATCTGTTTAAAATTACTCGCATTTATTATCTTGCAGTCTGGAAGGCAGAAAGCTAAAGATGGCTCTTTCTGCCCCACAATCAAGATGTTGCAAGGGTTGTGTTCCTGCTGGAGGCTCTGGGAGACAGTTAGTTCCTTGCCTTTTAGATCCTAGTCCCTCCTCCCCCAGCCCGTCACTCGTCTCTTGGTTTGAACCCCCGCCATGGTCGCACTGCCACTGTTGTGACTTCTACTTCTGCTACGATATCTCCTTCACCTAGCCTGATCCTCCTGCCCGCTTACATAATCCAGGATGATCTCCCATTTCATGACCCTGATTTTAATCACATCTGCAAAGTCCCATTGTCATGTAAGGTAAGATATTCACAGGTTCTGGGGTAGAACATGCATGACTTTGGAGGACTATTATTCTGCCCACACACAAAAGTCACTTGCTTTGCCAGATTGTAGTTACACTTGTGGTGAGTGTAGCATAAAGTATCAACTTGTCAAGTCACTATCTTGTACACCTGAAGCTAATGTAACATGGTGTGTCAACTATAATCAAATAAAAAAAATTTTAATGTCACTTGCCTTGGTCAGAGGAATATAGGCAGAGGTGATGGTCTGCTAGTTCCAAGTCCAGGCGTAAAAGGTAATGCATATGCCCACCCATCCCTCTGACGATTCTGTCATTACCATGAGAGGAATGTATCCTACCTAGCTTGCATTCCAAGGACAACGAGAGGTTCGTGAAGCACACCTGAATCCAACCTACAAGTCCAGCAGGACAAACCCAGTGAGTCAACACCAGTTGACCCTGACTCAACTTGATTGATGCTGGGTTGAGAGAAAAAAATGGACTGTTAAATTATGAAAATAAGGGGCACCTGGGTGGCTCAGTCGGTTAAGCGTCCGACTTCGGCTCAGGTCATGATCTCACAGTTTGTGAGTTTGAGCACCATATCGGGCTCTGTGCTGACAACTCAGAGCCTGGAGCCTGCTTCCGACTCTGTGTCTCCCTCTCTCTCTCTCTCCTCTCCCATGTTCATGCTCTCTCTCCCTCTCTCTCTCTCTCTCTCTCAAAAATAAACATTTAAATTTTTTTAAATATAGAAATGAGTATCAGACTATTTTGTTATGCAGTAAGCATTATGGTAATGACGAGATGATACAACTGAATCCAAAGTCTAAAGTAACACGTCTTGCACTGTGGGAGTCCTCCAGGATGAGGAAACCCTTGCCCTGAAATGGTAAAGAATTACAATTATGTTTGCACCTGTGCTTTGACATCCCTTTATCTACACATAATACTTTTGGCATATCCTACTATCTTCTGCACATTGGAAGATCTGGCTATATGTGAAGAATTCCCAAGATGTTTGAAAAAACTGTATTCTGACTTGAACTTCCTCAAGGGACTTCCTTGTGTCTTCAAGCATGACTCCATAGGAAATCTGATTTGGACTCCATAACACACTTTATGCATTATGTTACAGAAAGGAAATGGTCGGACAATATAGGCCTAATTAAAATGACAACTGATTGCCTGAACTGGACTGATAATAACTGGTCAAATTTCCAGTTTAATCTGTACCCAAACACTGTCCATATATATCTCAGTGAAGCTAATTGATTCTGGTGGTATGGATTTGACATTACCGGATATTAAGGAAATGAGGAATCTACCTGTTTTTAAAATCTGGCTGCCCTTGGGGCACGTGGCTAGAGAAGGAAGCTGGAGACTTAAGATTAGGATAAACTTCTTCACATTCAGGGACATTCTCAGTTTCAAATATCCCAGGCCATATTTCAGATCATTTGACAGCCAGCGTGATCTGATTTAGGGGTCAGAATATAAGGACGCGGTGGTTTTTCCAAAGAAGACATACAGATGGGCAACACACACATAAGAAGATGCTTGACATCACTAATCATCAGGGAAACACAAATCAAAACCACAAGATATCATCTCACACCTGTCAGGATGACTATTACCAGAGGGACAAGAAATGACAAGCATTGGTGAGGATGTGGAGGAAAAAAAGGAGCCCTCATGCACTGTTGGTGGTGGTGGGAGTCCAAACTGGTGCAGCCCCTGTGGAAACCCGTATAGAGGTTCCTCAAAAATTAAAAGTACAGGGGCACCTGGGTGGCCCAGTCAGTTGAGTGTCCAACTCTTGGTTTTGGCTCAGGTCATGATCCCAGGGTCATGGCACCAAGTCCTGCATCAGAGCAGAGCCTACTTAAGATTCTCTTTCTCTCCCTCTCTGTCCCTCTCCTCCACTCACACACTCTCTCTCTAAAATAAAAAAATAAAAATAAAAACAGAAATTCCCTATGATCCAGCAATTCTATATCTAGGTATTTATCCAAAGAAAATGAAAACACTAATTTGAAAATATATACGCACTCCCATGTTCATTGCACCATTATTTACAATAGTTAAGATATGGAAATGATCTAAGTGCCCATTAACTGATAAATAAAGAATGTGTGACACACACACACACACACACACTGGAATACTACTTGGCCAACAAAAAAGAATAAAATCTTTCCATCTGTGACAACATGGATGGACCATGAGGTCAAAGAAAAAGATAAATACTGTGTGATTTCTTGTATATATGGAATCTTAAAAACAAAGGAAAGCTCACAGAGACAGAGAACACAATGGTGGTTGCCAGAGGAGGGATGAGAGAAATGACTGACGGAGGTCAAGAGCTACAAATTTACAGTTATAAAACAAATAAGTCATGGGGATGTAGTGCGAAGCATGGTGACTAGAGTCATATTACAAATCTGAATGTTGCCATAAAATCTTAAAAGTTACTCACCACAAGAAAAACAATGCAAACCCATGTGGTGACAGATGGTACTAGATTTGCGGTATCCATTTCACAATGTATACAAATGTTGAGTCCTTATATACACTTGAAACTAATAAAATGCTGTGCATCAATTACACTTTAATACAAAAAAAGAACATGGTGCTTTGAAGGCTTTTTTTCAGGTTTTTAACCATTTATTCTCCATCCCAAGAGGCAAACTAGTGAGTTGCTTGGTTTTTTTTAATCTCAATAAAATATTTTAGGGAGTTTTCCAAGCAAAGACAATTAAACTAGAAAGGGACTAACTCTAAAATATGCACATTTCTCTGAAAGTTGGATATAATTTTTACTTGCAAAAGAACACTCAAAACATAAACGGCAAGTATTCAATATAAAGATCTCAGCTTTTGCAGAATTGCAATTTTAATTGCTAAGACGAATGTTGAGGCTGATTTAGCACCAGAATCATAATTGACCATAAATGTTCTCTTGTTTTTACAACCATTCCTGTGATACAGAATATCAGTTTAAAGCTGAAGCAAAGTTTCCCCACAAGAGTTTGTTGTGGGTTGAACTGTATCCCCCAAAAGATGTTGGAAGTCCTGGCTCCCAGACCTGTGAATACAACCTTACTTGGAAACAGGGTCTTTCATATGATTGAGTCAGGATGATCTCATCAAGGTGGGCCTTAATCCAATATGACCGGTATCCTTATAAAAAGAAGAAATTTGGGCACAGCAACAGATGTGGACACAAGGCAGACGATGTGACGATATAGGAACAAGGCCATCAACAAGCCGAGGCATAGCTGAGGCTGTCCGAAACTAGGAGGGAAGCATGACACAGGCTGTCCCCTTCAGCCCCCAGAAGAACCCAAATGTGCTGACGCCTTGATCTTGGACGTCTGGCCTCCAGAACTGTGCCACAACAAATTTCTGTTGTTTGAGCCACACAATTTGTGGTAGTTTGTCACAGCAGCCATAGGAAACCAATACCAATGTCAATTTTCTTCAATATATTACAGATTAGAAGCTATCAATTTTAATAATCAGATGAAAAAAGATGAAAAAGAATTATCCACAAAATATTCATTACCCTATCCGTGTGTGTGTGTGTGGGGGGGGGGGGGGGGGGTGTGTGTGTGTTCCTAAACAAATAGCAATTTCCTGTGCCCTGTGCTACTGAAGTAAAGAGTCTCTTTGTTTTTTTACATTAAAATTCCTCATGGATTATGAAATGGGCCCCAAATATTTCAGGAATCAGTCTAGAAAAGTGTCAGTATTAAAAAAAAATAAGATAGTACTGGGGCGCCTGGGTGGCTCAGTCGGTTAAGCGGCCGACTTCGGCTCAGGTCACGATCTCACAGTTCGTGAGTTCGAGCCCCGTGTCGGGCTCTGTGCTGACAGCTCAGAGCCTGGAGCCTGTTTCAGATTCTGTGTCTCCCTCTCTCTGACCCTCCCCCGTTCATGCTCTGTCTCTCTCTGTCTCAAAAATAAATAAATGTGAAAAAAAAAATTTAAAAAAAATAAAAATAAAAAAAAAATAAGATAGTACTTAATGCAAGTTATTTATATTTCTTCTGGCTCTTTAAAATATTTAATTTGTCAAATATTCAAGACAGAATCTATACCAAACAAAAGGTTTCTTTCAGTATTACTGAAATATTGGTTTAGGCAGCTCTAAGTTACCCAGATTTTCAGTGATGGTATAAAGAATTTGAAGTCACTGGGTTAACTCTCTTAGGGAGCCAATACTCTTATTCTGCTTTCTGCATTTACTTTACAACTTCAGGAAGGCTCTCTCTCTTTTTCAGTCATTCTGCCTTCCTCCCTTGTCAAGGCCTGCTCTCAGGATTGCCTCTATAATCCTTCATATTATAGTATGAATCAATTGAAGTCATTGTATTAACTCACTCAGGATCAGCTTGTCCCTATTTTTACAGATAAAGTTTTATCGAAACTCAGCCAAAGTACATTTTCATATGTCTGCTCTGATCCACCTTGGCAGTGCAGAGTAGTTCCAACTGAGTCTTGGTGGCCTCCAAGCCTGAAAATATTTACTCGCTGGTACTTTACAGAAAAAGTTTGCCAATTCTTGTCTTAAGGCTTCTCTCTCAAAAAAAGCAAAACAAAGAATTTATATTATATTTGAAATCTTCAGGACATAAGAGAGTAAACATCTTGGTTGTATGGAATGTAAACAGCCATAGATCTTTCATCAAATGGACTACAAATCTACATCATCTTTGAGTCCCATACAAACAAGGTAAAATGGCCACATTTCAGGGATCGCACATGTATATGGAGTGCTGTCTGTTTGCTCATAATCTGACCTGTTGGTTTCCGGACATGCAAAATGTTGGTGTATTCCCAAGTCTTTTTTTTCTTTTTTTAACATTTATTTATTTTTGAGAAATAGAGAGACAGAGTGAGAGTGGGGGAAGGGCAGACACACACACACACACACACACACACACACACACACACACACACAGAAACTGAAGCAGGTTCCAGACTCCGAGCTGTCAGCACAGAGCCTGACACAGGGCTCAAACTCGCGAACTGTGAGATCATGACCTGAGCCGAAGTCGGACACTCAACGGACTCAGCCACCCAGATGTCCCGGTGTAGTCCCAAGTCTTAAAGTGGAAGGCATATGTTTTAGCAAACATGAACTAAAATTTCACTTTCAAAGTTAGTAGTTGACTGATTTGGTGGTCTGCCATGTGCCAGTTTCCCGAGTCAGACCCCAAAATTACTATTGTTTGCCAAGGAACAGTCTGGATGCTGGCACCACTGAATCCAAACCTAGACACTAAAGTATTATAAACAGAGATGGATTCGTTCCACGGTCTCCAATTAGTTTTCTCCATCCAAGCTCCAACAGCTGTTCCTGCCATTAGATGATGAAAATACAATGCCTATTACAGAACCAAAACAAAATGCGATTATTGCTGTTTGCACTTATATTATTGTTCTTGATCACTCACCATCTGATTATCCTGCTCAATTATGCATTTGCCACACCTGCTCTTTACCTTTGTGATGCTTTTTGTACCATGACTATAAAGGGAAGCAAAATATGAAGGAAGTCAACCAGAAGTGTTTCTATTCTATTTCCGGAGAAGTTTTGCAGTCTCTGAGCAGTGAAGATATAATTTCGAACCACTTTCTCACAGATTTGTGGCACAGAGCATTCCCAATAGGAAAGTGTAGAATTCCTTATCAGTGAATGGGAAACATCTTGGATTAGATCCTGAGGACCCCCAGGGTTTGCTTACTCTCAGTAACTTCACTTCTTAAAACACACGTACCAAACAAATGCAAATAATCTAGATGAGTACATAATTTCTCAGTTTGGGTTGCAGTCAGTTGCAATTTGTTTATTCATTTGACAAATATTTATCGCATACCTACTAGGTGTCGAGCGCTGCTCTCTGTTCGCAGAATATACACTGACCCTTAAATAGCATGGAGGGTTAGGGGTGCCAACACCCTGAGCAGTGGAAAATCCACACAGAACTTTTGACTCCCCTAAAACTTAACTAGTAATAGCCTACTTTTAACGAGAAGCCTTACCAACAACATAAACAGTGAATCAACACATATTTTGTATGTTAAAGTATTATATACTGTATTCTCACAATAAAGTAATCTAGAGGAAGGAAAATGTGATGAAGAAAACCCTAAGGAAGAGAAAATACATTTACAGTACTGTCCTGTCTTTAGTGGAAGAATGTGCATATAAGCAGGCCTGTGCAGATCAGACCTGTGTTGAAGAGTCAACAGTAGGAACTTCACATGAGTTTGTTAAAGCTCCTTTTATAGCCATCACAGAACTGTCAGCCTGTTAACTGTGGTATCAGTACATCTGGCTCTTGTCAGCCTTTTCCTTGTTTTACACTTTACCAATGCCTCCCCAATGCCTGTCTTTTGCTTTTGGTAACAGCATTTCAATACTGTCTCTCCACTGTCTAAGTGTTTGTTTAGACACTTCAGATCATCCAAAATCATCTTGCTGTCCTAATTCCAGACTTTCAACAATGCCAATTTCCCTAGTCACTCACCCAAGAGATTATTTATTGAGCAGTGTTACAGTCTGTTATTGCTGTGTAATGACCATCTCTAAACATCAAGTGGCTTAAAACAAGCACACTCATTTATTTGAGTAGGGTTGGGGGGGATGACACCTGTCCCTTCCCAGAAGTACCAGGTGGGGAAGCTCAATCAGAGGTGGGAGAATTCAGTCACTGGCAGATAAGCTGGGGCTGGTTGTTGTCTGGGAACGTAGCAGGGAGCCTCAGTTCATCTCTACGGGGGCCTTTCCATGGCGCTGCTTGGGCTTCCTTCAGAACATGGCAGCTGGCTTCCAAAAAGAAGTATTTCAGGTGACAGAAAATAGAGGCTGTCGGTCTCTTAAGGCTTGGGTATGGAGAGTGGCACAGGGCCACTTCTGCTATATTTTATTGGTCAAAGATGAACACCTCCCTTCTCAATAAGACATATCAAAGAATTTGAGGTCTTTGGGATGCCCAGGTATTATAGAAAGCACTAGAAATGCACAATTAAGATATAGCAGAGCCCCCACAAAAAGCTCAGAATTTAGCAAAATAACTGAACTGGTAAAAAGTTGGTTATAATATACCAGTTAATTTATGGAAAAGTGCTGAGGGCACACAGACAGAAAGTTTAGGAATATTTTATAAGTAGGAGTTCAGGGCATTAAAACAAACAAAAACAATGAGAGGCAGAGAATACACCTTCAATGCTGAGGCTGTGGCCAACTGAGTGAGCTCTGCCACAGAATTCTCATTCAACCGTGAAATACTGCCCATTGCCACTACCGGTCCCCCCTGTCATTAGATGAACCAACCCTCAAGCAAATATGCACTGGACAAGAGTCAGCAGTAGCACGCTGCGTTCGCTACCTGCAGGCTGCCCTCTGTCTCTCTCTCTCCACCTTCTGGTCTCCTGACTTCTGTTTGACAAGTGCTGGAAGCCTGTCAGCTTCTCCACCCAATGACATATGTGCTCCCCAGTCCATCCCTATGGGGGTTGGCTATAAGAGGCTGCTCCCCATGAATCGCCCTTGCCGGACCAGGAGTTTCTTTAGCTGTGGCTCCAGTAACTAGATCACAAGTAGCTGTGGCTGAATGTGCTAGACACTGAAACATTGTCTTAGGTTCCTATGTGCACACTCACTCATGCACATTCTTATGCACACACTCACTCATGCACATTTTTATGCACACACTCACTCATGCACTTTCTTGTGTGTACATTCTCTGATGCACATTCTTATGCACACACTCATGCATTTTCTTGTGTGCACACTCACTCATGCACATTCTTATGCACACACTCATGCATTTTCTTGTGTGCACAGTCACTCATGCACTTTCTTGTGTGCACTCACTCATGCACATTCTTATGCACACACGCATGCATTTTCTTGTGTGCACACTCACTCATGCATTTTCTTGTGTGCACAGTCACTCATGCACTTTCTTGTGTGCACTCACTCATGCACATTCTTATGCACACACGCATGCATTTTCTTGTGTGCACACTCACTCATGCACTTTCTTGTGTGCACTCACTCATGCACATTCTTATGCACTCACTCATGCACTTTCTTGTGTGCACTCACTCATGCACATTCTTATGCACACACTCACTCATGCATTTTCTTGGGTGCACACTCACTCATGCACATTCTTATGCACACACTCATGCATTTTCTTGTGTGCACAGTCACTCATGCACTTTCTTGTGTGCACACTCACTCATGCACATTCTTATGCACACACTCACTCATGCATTTTCTTGTGTGCACACTCACTCATGCACTTTCTTGTGTGCACACTCACTCATGCACATTCTTATGCACACACTCACTCATGCACTTTCTTGTGTGCACACTCACTCATGCACATTCTTATGCACACACTCATGCACATTTTTATGCACACACTCACTCATGCACTTTCTTGTGTGCACATTCTCTGATGCACATTTTTATGCATACACTCACTCATGCACTTTCTTGTGTGCACACTCACTCATGCACATTCTTACACACACACTCACTCATGCACATTCTTATGCACACACTCACTCATGCACTTTCTTGTGCGCACACTCACTCATGCACATTCTTATGCACACACTCACTCATGCATTTTCTTGTGTGCACACTCACTCATGCACATTCTTATGCACACACTCATGCATTTTCTTGTGTGCACACTCACTCATGCACTTTCTTGTGTGCACTCACTCATGCACATTCTTATGCACACACTCACTCATGTACATTCTTGTGCACATGCTCACTCATGTACGTTCTTATGCAAACATACCAGAAACACAAACAAAATTCACACTCTGAGCAACAGGCTTTGGACTCTACTGGTACATTAAAAATGGTGTATTTTATAGGCTTATGCAAAGATGGAAGGAAGCACACAGGCATGTCACTTTAAAGTTAATTTGACTATAATATATAAGAATGAAGAAGATTAGGAATGATTCCCTGGGTCTAGAAATGATATATTTTTAGACTTTAATTACCTTTCAAATAGGGGGAAATTTAAAAATATTTACTGACTCCAAGGGTTATTGAATGGCTGTCCAAATTCACTACCTGTTTTAATGCAACTTCTAGATCACTCATTTGTTTCATCTGGCTGTCCTTCATTATTGTTTTTTTAAGTAGTTATTTATTTATTTATTTATTTATTTATTTATTTATTTATTTATTTGGGGGTGTGTGGAGAGGGAAAGAGAGAGAGAGAGAGAGTGTACACGGGAAGGGCAGAGAGAGAATCCCAAGCAGGTTCTGCACTATCAGCACAGAGCCTGATACGTGGCTCGAACTCAAGAGCCTTGAGATCATGACGTGAGCCGAAATCAACAGTTGGAAGCTTAACCGACTCAGCTACCCAGGCACCCGTCACCTGGCTTTTCTCAACTGAGGTCAACCAATTTGTTCCTCTCTGACTGAACACAGTACTTAGGTAATATTTTTTAAACCAGGACATTTCATGGGCCTATTGGTAGACTCAGCCCTTTTAAAGATTCAGTGCCTCCAAAAAGGGACTGGAAAAAAATTAGCAGCTAAGCATGCTTGTGGTTGATAAAATGCCACTTGACAGTTCTTTATTTATACTTTCACTCATTCACTTCACATTTATTCAATTACTATACACCAGACACTATATTAAAATATGTGAAAACATTCACAAATCCTCTTACACTTATCTATGCTTGTGTCTTCTCTAAGAGTTTATCAGCTGCATAGAGATAGAAAATGTATAGTTTGATAACAAACAAAAATGTGTCTACACCTAAGACTGATGAAGGAAGGCATTATGGCCAACATGGAATTTGAGCTATTTCTGTCTCCCTCACTCTGCCCCTCCCCAACCTGTGCTCTCGCTCTCTCAAAAATAAATAAATGTTACAGAAAAATTAATAATAAATAAACTTTAAAAAAGATGTCATTAGGAAGACATTAGAAATGATAAAAAGTATCCAGATATAAACCACAAATTTGGATTTGTATTTTTTTTTCACTATTAATATATGAAATTTATTGTCAAATTGGTTTCCATACAATACCCAGTACTCATCCCAAAAGGTGCCCTCCTCAATACCCATCACCCACCCTCCCCTCCCTCCCACCTCCCATCAACCCTCAGTTTGTTCTCAGTTTTTAACAGTCTCTTATGCTTTGGCTCTCTCCCACTCTAACCTCTTTTTTTTTTTTCCTTCCCCTCCCCCATGGGTTTCTGTTAAGTTTCTCAGGATCCACATAAGAGTGAAACCATATGGTATCTGTCTTTCTCTGTATGGCTTATTTCACTTAGCATCACACTCTCCAGTTCCATCCACGTTGCTACAAAAGGCCATATTTCATTCTTTCTCATTGCCACGTAGTATTCCATTGTGTATATAAACCACAATTTCTTTAATGGATTTGTATTATTATTTGACACCCAAATTTAATCTGTGTTGCCTACAAAATCAGAATTATGAAATTCTTTAAAAGCGGGCTGCTTAATATTTTTATTTTAGTATGTTAAGAAACATTACTGACACAAAAACTGCACTCACATTTATTTATACTTTCATCCTATTTCTGTGGCATGATGGATATGAAGCTCACCGAGTGGTGATTTAACTGTGAAAGAATAGTAGTAAGAAACACCAAGCTGAATTTACCTTTGGAGTTATTCAGTGCCCAACTGCACATCTCGGATGTACGAAAATGCAAAATAATGAGCTCTTCATTTATGAATTGGTCGCCCTGAATCTATTTACTACTCTAACCACACATACAGAAAGTGATTCAAGCCAACGCGCGACATCAAACTATTCTGAATTCCTGCTCTCCAGCCCACCTGTGCAGTGGTGATATCCACTGTATTTGCCCACAAACGTCAAAACAAAATGAGATTAAGGAACTCATGATCAATGCAACAACACAAATAATCAATCACGTGAAGTCACGGGTACCCATAGAATACCCAACTTAGAGTTTTTATGCAAAAAGGATGAAGAGTTTGCATAGTCAAAAATAATAGCCAACGTGATTGTGACATTAAGGGCTAAAATGCAGCAGAGATAAAGGCAAAGTAAGGGAATACATTTTCCACATTTAAAGTTCATCTTTAGTTCCACAGAATTGGAAATTGTAATCTTTCACAATGTATCTGCAGGATGAAGGCCTGCCACGACCCTTGAGAATAAAAGCTATTCCTTGCAGAATCTAAAATCATATAGGTGTTTATTAAATATTGCTTTCAGTACATAGTAATATGAAAGAACAACCATTCTATCTATGGAATATCATACTCTATCACTTAAAGTCACGTCTGCCAGCAACTTGCACCATGATCAAGGCTTGTACCTTGCACTAGTGGGGTTATTAGCGTGGAGAGAAGAGGTTTATACACTTTTTAAAAAATACACTGTACTTTATCACAATAGGCCAACTATATGTTTTGATTCCATACCACTGCATTTTTTAAATAAATTTTTTAATGTTTATTTATGAGAGAGAGAGAGCAAGCAGGGGAGGGGCAGAGAGAGAGAGAGAGAAAGAGAGAGAGAGAGAGAGAGAGAGAGACAGGGTACGAGCAGGGAAGGGGCAGAGAGAGAGAGAGGGAGACACAGAATCCGAAGCAGGCTCCAGGCTCCGAGCGGTCAGCACAGAGCCTGACGTGGGGCTCGAACTCAGAAACTGTGAGATCGTGACCTGAGCCAACACTGGACACGTAACCGACTGAGCCACTCAGGCGCCCTTATACTACTGTGTCTTTTAATTGTTGAAATAAAAATGGATGACTCCATTATTGAGATGGATAATGAATGTTTTAAAATACAATTTATCAGAAGCATTTTGAATTCCATTTACTCTCCTCATGTGCCCCTCAAACTGTGGAGCGGCAAAAGTCATCATTTGAAACCCAATGTCCTGTCCTGTGCCTCCAAACAAGAGAAACCAAGGGAAGCAGTTCAAGGCTGTGTTTTGAAAGAATAAAGAATAAAGAACATTCTAGGTTTAAAAGGTCCAGCAAGACCATTTCCATCTATTCCCCACCTGGGAATCCTACCCCAAAACAACATTGTGAAGTGTGGACAGAGGCAGAGAATGTGATATTGGACCTCTAAGAGAGTATGTGTTCCCTCCTATTAACTGCCAGAATCCTGCAAAGTCCATCCCAAAGGTCTCCGAGGAGAGGCCTCAGATCCAAGTGTGAGGAGGTCACCCGGAGAGAAAGAAATGTTCCTTCAAGCAGTGGTTCTCAGCCCAGGGGACACCTATGGCAATGACTGGAAACAGTCTTGGGCTGTCACAAATGGGAGGGGGGTGCTATCAGCATCCAGTTAGGGGGTTGAGGCCAGGAGTGCCGCCAGGAGAGCGATTGGCCTCAACTGTCAATATCTGTACACGGGTCTTCTGTGTATGTGTGCATGTGTGTGAGATTACAGAAAAGAGAAGTACATTTATGACGAGAAAATTTTTCAAAAAACAAAAGAGAAGAGCACACAGTACTCCAGAGTCTCAAATAAATTACAGAGAATAGATATGAGATTATTTTTTTTAATTGTGAGACAACAAAAGGAGATTAAAAATGCCGAGCTAGTGAAGCTTAGGAAAGAAATGGAAAAAACACACAAAGTAAGTGCAAACATCAGTTACAGTGAATATAACAGACAGTAAATTCAGAGGCACAACCTCTGAAGTTGAATCAATGAAATACAGCAAAATGGAAGACAAGAGGGATATAAAAATAATTATGAAGATGGCTGGATGGACATAACACAAAACGGGTCCAGTGTAGCATAACTAATACTCCTGCAGAAGAGGAGAGAAGAGAGAAAATGCACCGAAAACCAATTCAGAGCTATAACAAAAGACATTTTATTCTGGAACAAACACTTGAACCTGTTGATAAAAAGGACACTATCTCCCAAGAAATTGGCTGCCAAATTATCAGCATGAAGATATGGCAAAGTTCATCGATTTTAAACACAAAGAATCGTGTGGGAACGTAGGCAGAAGAAAAGTTGAGCCATGTGAAAGGGGACAAAGTCAATTTGATCTTAGACCTCTGGATGGCAACACTAAGTGCCAGAAGATCAGAGGGCAAAGACTACAAAATGTTGAGGGTAAGAAAGTGTCCTCCCCAAATTTTATGCCCAGCCAAGTTGCCCTTCAACTATGTAAGCAATAGACAGGCATTCTGCAGAATAAAAACAGCTGAAAGAATATAGCACCCAACACTTGTCTTCACAACATTCCTTGAAGACAAAATCCCAGGCAATAAAAGATATGTCAAAATAAATAACTCAGGAATGGAGAAAAGATGGTTAAAAAAAACAAAAACACTGAGGTTAAGAATCAAATAATTTTAGATAGAGGAATGAAATTAAGGTTACCTAGAAAAAATGTTAAAATAATACAACAAACAAAAGGTCAAGGGTCATTAGGAAAGGTACAAAGAGGAAGTTGTATTGTAATAAATAACCTATTTAACAGAGAGAGAATAGGGGCACCTGGGTGACTCCATTCTTTAAGTGTCTGACTCTTGGTTTTGACTCAGGTCATGATCTCATGGTTTGTGAGCTCCAACTCTACATAGAGCTCTGTACTGAGAGTGCAGAGCCTGCTTGGGATTCTCTCTCAGCCTCTCTCTTTGCCTCTCCCCTGCTTGCTCTCTCTCTCTCTCTCTCTCTCTCAAAATAAATAAATAAGCTTAAAAAACAAACAAACAAGGAGAGGGGCATCTGGGTGGCTCAGTCGGTTAAGTGTCCGACTTCGGCTCAGGCCATGATCTTGCAGTTTATGGGTTCAAGCCCTGTGTCGGGCTCTGTGCTGACAGCTTGGAGCCTGGAGACTGCTTTGGATTCTGTGTCTCCCTCTCTCTCTGCCCCTCCCCTGCTCACGTGCTCGTTCTCTCTCTCTCTCTCTCTCTCTCTCTCTCAAAAATAAACATTAAAAAAATCTTAAAAAAAAAAAGGAGAGAAAATAGCTAAAGTTGAAGTGCATAGTTAAAAAACTGCATTTTTTTAGAAAAACAATTTTTTATGTTTTACGTTACTTCATCATAATTTGTGAATTGGGTACAACTCTTGTTGGAAATGACAATTTTTGAAAAAATATTCATCTAACATTTAACAATTTCTTCACTTTTATTTCCATTTACTGCTTTTGGTTAAATTTAAGTAAAACAATATAATCCTTCTCTTCTTTTAAATGTAATTTAATGTTAATGTTTATTTTAATCGAAAGCAGGCTCCAGGCTCTGAGCTGTCAGCACAGAGCCCAATGTGGGGCTTGAAGCCACAAACTGTGAGATCATGACCTGAGCTAAGTTGGGCCCTAAACTGACTGAGCCACCCAAGGTGCCCCAACAATATAATCCTTCTTATTAAAAACAACACGTGTAAGGTTTTAAATGTACTCTTCCCTAGGTATCTATCATTTAGTGATAATTTTTGGATTTCTCAATCTGAATGTTTCTGAAGAGAGATGTCTGTAATCATAAAATGCTGACCAGAATGATTTCTCGGTGGTGGGCTTTAGAGTGGTTTTTTTTTTTAAACTGTGCTTTTCTTCATTGCTTTATTGTTTTCATAATAAAAATCTATCTTTATAGAGCAAAAAAAGTCATTATTATTTTAATAGAAATGGTGGACAGAGACCATAATGGTCCATAAAATCTAAAATATTCAGTCTCTGTCCCTTTATTTTTTAAATTAAAAAAATTTTTAATGTTTATTTTTGAGAGAGAGAGGGAGACAGAGAGCAAGTGGGGGAGGGGCAGAGAGAGAGGGAGACAGAGAATCCAAAGCAGGCTCCAGGCTCCGAGCTGTCAGCACACAGCGGGACGTGGGGCTCGAACCCATGAATGGGGAGATCATGACCTGAGCCAATGTTGGACGCTTAACCCAATGAGCCACCCAGGGACCCCTGTTTCTGTCCCTTTAGAGAAGAAGTTTTCCAAGCCCTGCTCTAACACTCTACTTGCTGATATAGACAGACGCCCATCGTACACACACCAGAAAGACCAAAAGCATGAACTTGTCTATTCTCACACAGCATGCCTGTTCTCTTTTGACTTCCCTATGTGGTCAGTAGCTACATTCTTCCAAGGATTCAGCATTTTTATAATTAGAGAGCTTGTGCACACCAGAGCTAACGCATACCATCAGCCTCCGCTCAAATGAGACCAAGCAAATATTCACTGATGGTTACGGTCCTATCACAAATAAGCCACACCTCTTTTACCCCGCCAGACAGGAAGGTTTAAAAGGGCAAAGAAGAACCATCATGATTTGATGCTAAAAAATTCTGAGCTGGGCTCACTAAGCTATGCTGAAGATTCTGAGTAGTCATAGCAAACAAGTTCAAATGTCTTCTTCCCCAGGATGTTTGATTATAGTGAGGTATCCATCCCACTTCTTCTCACAAACACAAGCCCAGACAAGGTGTGTCCGGGTGGAGATGATACTATTCTCTGGACGATTTTTCCATCCTTTTGTGAAATAACCATGAGTTACTCTGAGGTACAGATAAGAAAGAAAATTAGATAGCACCCTGCGTAAACACTTCAGACTTTAACAGAAAAGGACACACACTCATTTTAGGGAGGCGGAAAATGTCAAATTACAGAGTGGTTCTAAAAATAATCCAGTAACGGTTTGGTCCAAACAAGACAGCAGAGAATGAGGAAGTTTTCTGAAGATTGCCCTTCTGGGTCAAAGCTAACGCAACTCAAGGAGTTATTGCTTCAACCCGAGGCCTCTCCCTATGACTCTGTCATCCTGCAAGGAAAACTCTGGCCACTTAAGTGGAAAAGTCTTCAGGCCTCTGACGTTCATGGAAGTCAAAGTGGCTTCCAAATATCCCCATTCCTGTAGTCCTTGTGGGGAACTGTTTCCATTCTTCCACGGAAGAAGCAAACGCACCCATCATGACAAGCTGTACGTCCCTCCCTTCTTTTGCCTAAAGTGTTACATGCAGTTTATTGGAAAAAGTCCTTAAAAGCAATCTATTTATGCTCCAGCTCCTTATTCTCTAAGGCGGGAAATCTCTCTCATTACTGATGATTAGCTTCCTATTGATTCTGTCATGCGCTCACTGGAGCCTTATAAAACTGGTCTTTAAAATAAAATAAGATTTTGGACGACATTTAGCAACGGCATAGAAATCCAAAATGCAGCAGGAGGTGGGGATAAAACACTCAATAACTCTGTGGGCAGCGTCACTGAGTGGAAAATCTGCAATCTAGCGATAAACAGGCTTTAAATATCATTAGTCATAATTTGTATATAAAAACCTTCTATAATACATCAAAGTCAATGACTCATAAGTGCCTATCATAGTGGTCTTTCAGGAACTGTTCTTTAGGGCATAAGTGTTTTTGTCCTAAGAGTGTAAATGGATGCATGGAAAATAATTCGATAGAGCATCTAAATTTAAATGGAATAGATTTTCATTTTAAGTTTTAATGCTGGCCATTCTTCCTTTCTTCATTGCAAAGACAATCATGAGAGTGTGCAGACATTGACCGAATAGATAACAAGAGAAGCCATAATCCATCAAACAATGAGTTGAAAATTGGAGCTATTTTTCTTCCTTATTTAGAAAACAATTCTCCCTTTCTTTCCAAGAAACAGCCTGCTAAAATTGTTTTTTACAGGCAACAGTATTTATTTTATATGAAATGTATCTTCAAGCAGAGTTTACTTGTCTTGTTATGGTATTCTTTGGTTTTTGTGAGAGGCTAATCAGAGAATATTTTCACCAAGAAACTGACACTAATTGGTGAAGAAGGTAGCAGATAAAATATGCATTATCAGGAAACAACTGTCATGAGAAAACCAAAAAGCATTACGCATGGATTCCGATTCCTTTTTATGATGTTACTACTCTAGTGTAGCTAGTGTTATTTTCATAATGTAAACTTGGGCATATGAGAAATGAAAGACACATTACTTCCCTTCAGTTTTCATTACTTGGTCATAAAACTATGAGGTCCTTTGAAGTAAAAACACCCTCACTGGTTGGGGGGATAGCAATGGGTGGATGAAGCATACCTACAGGCTAGGTATTAGTCTATAAGTACGTCATTATCCCCTACAAGAACGTAATCACTCTTGAAATTTACCCAAAAAAAAAAAAAATCTCAAAAAAACAAAACAAAAGTCAATTGATGAGTCAACAAATTTGCTGCAGAAATGTTCAGAAGCCAAAAAGCATGGTGGTTGAGGATACTGGTCAATGAGTCAGATGTACCTGGCTTTCAACTGCAGCTCTTTTCGTTCCCCAGGGGCTAGCTTCACTGGAGTTCAACTTCCTTGTGATTTGAAAATAATAATGGTCCACTACAAAGGGTTGTTGTGCAAAAACAAAAACAACAACAAACAACTTAGTAAGGTCTGGGACATACTAAGCATCCCCACTATGGTAGGTATGATTATTATTGAGGTTGCTGGACTGATTCGTGTGGGGCCATAATCCAAGTAAGTGTACCACAGTTCCTATACACCAAAAGCTTATAAGAGACATAAACAAGGAAGAATAAAATGAAAACATAAGGCCTTTATAATTATGTGCCAAATGGGTATTGCAATCAATAAATGGGTTACAATGAAATAAGACAACGAATGGCGAATTGGGTGGTCAGCAAAATTTTCTGTGGCAGAATGACCTTGAATTTGGATTTAATGCTCTTGCTCATCTCTATTACTCACAGGCTTCAAGGGTTGACAAAACAGGAGAACAAAGCTGTTAAGCCAGGAGAGAATTAGGCTTGTCCAGCAGCAACCAGGAGGACTAAAAATGTTGCAGTTAACATCCCCTCTCAAAGTGTGTGTCATGGGCCAGCAGCCCTGTTGTCACTTGGAACTTGTTACAGATGGGAAATCTCAGGTCTCTCTTAGCAGGTTCTCCTGTACCTACTAAACAGATCTGGATTTTAGCAAGATCCTTGGGTAATCCATGGGTAAGCTTGTATTTGAGAAATGCTGACAAACAAGTTCTGGAACACAGGTTCTGCTTATTGTCAGTCTCTAGGGGAGCTAGGCTCCAAAGACAGTCCCCAAATCTCTCCTCCTTCCCGATGTGCATCTCTTCCAGAAATTAACAGGTGGAGGTTATTTCCTTTGTCTTAATGTTTGCCTGGTCTTCAAACTAGCTTTGGTCAAAAGGATGGCCCCTAAATGTTGCTATCTTCCAAAGCCCATGGAGTGCACAATAACAAGAGTGGACCCTAATGTAAACTATGGACTTTGGGTAGTGATGACTTGTCAGTGGAGCCTCATGTACTGTAACAATTGTAACACTCTAGTGGGAATTGTCAGTGGCAGGGCAGGCTGTAAGTGTTTTGTGGGAACTTTACTTTCCGCTCAATTTTGTTATGAACCTAAAAACCAGGCCATGAGCTTTTGGCCTCTTGGAATCCAGCCACCATGCTAGAAGAAGCCGAAGCCACATGAAAAGTCCTTCTGGAAGATTAAAGGTACTCTGGCAGACTGCCCCAGCTGAGCTCCTGGTCAACAGCCCCGAGTGGCAGCCAGGTGACAGAGCCATCTTGGATAGCACAGCACAGTCAAGACCCAAACCAATATTACATGAAACAGAAGAAGCACCTCTCTCTCTGAGCCCAGTCAATGTACAGAATCATGAGAATAACAAATGCTGTTGTGCTAAGCCACTAAGTTTTGGGATGGCTTCCTATCCCTATGCTACAAAGTTATGGAAATAGTTTTGTTTGAGGGTTCACTGCAGCACATCTCTGAAGATAAACTTCTACTAAAAACATTTGGTTTGTTTATTATTAAGAAGTGCAAATTCGTAACGTTCTTGTCCAAAACAAGTCCTAATGTTATGATCCCATGAAATAAAAGAGATACTACAGCAACAAGGAGCAGAAGAAATCTTAGAGGACATTCCTTTTCATGCATGAAGCTCTTTTCTTAAAAGGAATGTAATACACTTATGTAAAATATGGGCAAAATAATTTTTTTAGGTTTTATTTATTTATTTAATTAATTTGGGAGAGACACAGACAGAGTGAGCAAGGGAAAGACAGACACAGAGGGAGAGAGGGAATCCCAGGTAGGCTCTGCACTGTCAGCACATAGTCTGACATAGGGCTCGAACTCAAAACGGTAACATTATGACCTGAACCGAAATCAAGAGTTGGGCACGTAACCAACTGAGCCACCCAGGCACCCCAGGGCAAAATAATTTGAGAAAAAAGTTTAAGAATGCTTTTGACAAGGGGTTTCATTCTCCTGTTGAATCAACTCAACAAAATCATTGTGCTCTCAGGCTTTCAATGATGCTCTTTTATTAACTTAAAACATCTATTCACCTCAGAAATAAAAAGAGGAATATATTTTGTTTACATTCCTGGAAAACATGCTGTATATGAAATGTGAGTTTCTTATAAGAAAAAAAAGGCATAATGTGGAATCCATTCCTCAACCATGGAGAGGTTGCCTAATGTTTATAGAAATGACAACAGTGATCATATTGTATTAACTTGAAGTGATGGGATTTATCAGCATAAAGCTTCTTAGAGAGGACATACATTAATTATATGGCATAATGTGCATGCCTGGTGTGCATATCCCCAGCTGAGGCTGAACAGGGCTACACTGTGCCTTCTCATTTCAGCTCTCATACTGTAAACAAGTGTCCTTTCTGTTCTCTCTCTAGTGCATTTCTGTGCCATATATGGCAAGCAAAGTCATAATATATACCATAATATTTTTTATCCTACTACTTTATAATCTGTGCTTTGGTCATGCCAAAATAAATCCGAGACTAAGGAAACCCTTTCATCAGAGCAGAGTGTGGCCGTGGCTCAAAGGATGGAAAGGGCACACCAGGGTTCCCCGAGTGTGGGCAGGCTCTAAGCCTCATTCCATCATATGTGAAATGAAGACAAGAATGGTTCATACCCATAAGACAGGGATTGGGATTCAATAAGGAACTGACATCAAGCATCTCACTTAGCGTGTAACATGTCATGGGGGCTCCATGAAAGGGGAGAAATTTAGGGAAGGACAAGAAATGCCACATCCCCCACTTAAAATACAGCAGCCTCCTTACAAGCATCAGAAATGAAGCTGACTATTCCGTTCTGCTGCCTTCAAAGCACGTCTTCCTGCTTTCTGGAAATGCCACTCAAGAGTGATAAGTGGAATTATGTATTCATTCTGTTTTCTCCACACATCGTGGAAGGCACTCAGATGGACCATGAGCATGAAACAGAGAATTAAAAGACACATGCTCTCTTCTCAAACAGCACACACATCTCTAAGACAGATATGACACTAAGTCCAGCTGGGGAAAAGGTTCTTTGTATGTTTGTTTCCCACGATGTGTTTCAGGAATGGTGAGGATTCCAGTGGCTGGAGCACAGAGATGGAAAGACAGAGACAGAGGCATAAAGAGACAGAGAGAAGCAGCAAATAATCAAGGATGAAGTCAGATCGCATAAGTTCTCCTAGATAACAATAAGGATTTCAATTTTACTTTGAGTAAAGGTTTTGAGCAGAGGAACCATATGATCGACCTTTGAGGTGGAAGGTCATTGGTAGCTGTGTTACATACAGACACAGGAGGCAGGGCAGAAGGAAGGGGGCCAGTTATAAGGCTTTTGAAATAATCCAAGCGAGGGAACAGGTGGGGGCTGTGGGGATGGTGAGAAGTGGTTGGACTCTGGGCATAATATACTGTAAAGGTAGAGTCAACGGAATTGCATCACAATTAGATGTAGAGTATGTAAGAGAGAGATACAGAAAAGAATGACGCCACGACGTTTGGTCTGTGCGAATGGCGACTGACGTTGCCATGGACTGAGATGCTTCCTGTCAACAACCTCAGTGCAGGTGACTCTCCTTATCTGTCATAGCTGTATTCTATAAAGTTGCAGCAAACACTCAATGAGCAAATACTAGCCATTGCTCCTAAGGGAAAAGCAATCATTAATATTGAACTCAAGGCCAACAGCACTAGAACTCATGCCTGAAGGAAGCTTCTCTAACATGTGTATTTTCTCCCTGAGGCACATCATACTCTTCTTGTGCTTAGGAACACCAGACAGCAATGCAGCACTACATGTGGGAGCCATTTTAAATGGCAAAATCACCAACAAAAAGCACAAAAATGCACTAGAGAGACAAAAAAAAAGGACACTTGTTTACAGTATGAGAGCTGAAACGAGAAGGCACAGTGTAGCCCTGTTCAGCCTCAGCTGGGGACATGCACACCAGGAAACTCTAGTTTATCACCACTCTGCACATGTCCATGAATAACCATGAACACCAGCAAGTACTGATTTGGGTGTTAAAACCAAATTTTAGCAAGTAGGTGAATTTGCAAATACAGAATCCATGAATAATGAGGGTCAACTGGATGTACAGAAAGTACTCTGATGACTATTTTTAAGGACACAGGAGGAAGGAAAAAATAATGGGGATCAGGGAGAAGAATCAAAGAAGTCACAGAGTGGTTTTCCTCAATTTGCCCTTTGTACCCACAGTTGAAGACTGGCTTACGTGTCCCTAAAAATGCCTAAGTGGAAGCCACATTGTCACATGGCAACAGGGCAGACAAAGTGTATGGGAGGAAAGAAACAGCATCGACCCAAGATAGAGGCAACAGCAATGGAGTCAGCACCTGGCAACGGGGTCAGCGAGACAGCAGAGAGCCATGGAAATGGTGGGGAGACAGGAGACTGGCCAGGACTAAGACACACTCAGCAAATCACTGCCACCATGCTTTGCAGCCCCTATCATCAGATTTTCCAGGTTTTCAGGGGAAGCTGAAAATTATGCTTTTTGTGAAAAAGGTGTGTGTGTGTGTGTGTGTGTGTGTGTGTGTGTGTGTGTGTGTGTGTGTGTTGCGGGGGAGAGTTGGCTATTTCAATTTTAAAAATACTGCCTGACAAATTCAGTCCCCATTAAGCTCTTAATCCTTTACCGGTGGTTGAAATGGATCTTATTTCCACTGGTGTTTTTCCTTTGATCTCTTTCTACATTCATGTTTTCTGCAGGAAAAAAGTTCCAGAGTTGGGTTTCAAAGGAACTAAGCAAAAATGTATAAAAATTCACATCTTCAAAATAGAGTGATATATGTGCACTTTGCCTTATATCTGTACGGCATAACCACCTCTTTCATTCTGCTTTTTTCCTTTTTTTGTTTTTCCCTTTTTTTTTTTTTAGCATATGCATGATCATGGACTTTAAGCATTATATAGGCTGACAGAAAAATAGCTAGATGCTTTTAAAAAATAAATCTACTGGAGTTTACACAAACAAGTACTATTTTACCTTACCAGTGTTCCCTAAAGAACCTTCCCTGTTATTCAATTTATGCTCTTAACCCTCATTCTTGGACCAGGCTTACCAGAGATGCCATGGGGCCAGCCATTTCTCCCTTATAGCCAAACTGATTAGCTTGGGTGATGACTTGGGAAGTGTCACCAAAGGATGGGGGGAGGCATGGAATAAGCAGAGGTCTGTCTGAAGCATCGAATTCACCCCCGTTTTCATAAGGAAAGTTTGAATTTGTGTGCTAGGGAAGATTTTTGGCACCAAAAGTTGCAAGGCAAAGCACAATGTGTCTCTGTCATGCATGACCGCAAATGGTAGCTTTCATTGTTGGGTAGTCAGCACTGATAGGTCAATGAGAGCAAAGTGTATCCCTCAGGTGGAAACGGATCATTTCAGTGACCTTCTGGTTAGAACATGTGATTTTGAGGGACTGTCAGTAGAATCCTACCTTGTTTTTGCATAAAACTGCTTTTTCACCATATGACTCACTATTTCCTTTGAAGAACTCTGTTGGTCATCTACCGCTGTTTAACAAGTTACCATAGACTTAGTGACTTAAAATAACACCCATTTACCAGCTCATAAGTTCCCTGGACCAGGAGTTCAGGTAAAGGGTGGCTATTTACTCGGCATAGGGAATCCCATGGCTGACATTAAGGCAACGGCTGCTGTGTCTATCTAGAAGTTCAGTCTCCTCTTACAAGCCTGCTGGCAGTTGGAAGAACCCATTTTTTTGTATGTATGTGACTGAGGTCCTGGTTTTCTTGCTGGCTGTCAGCTTGTGGTCACTCTCAGCTCCCAAAGGCTCTCCACAGGTCTTAGCTAAGTGGCCTCCTCCATACCTCCTCTCACAGGTCCAGTATTTCTGACCTCAGGACAATCTCAATCCCTTTTAAGGGCTTACTTGAGGAGGTCAGGCCCACACGAATAACCACCTTTCTGACTTAACATCATTTGAGCTAGTCACAGGACCAGTCACTCGTCCTATTTACACATCCTGCCCACCCTCAAGGTGAGAAAATCATACTAGCTGACATGTACCAAGGGGCAGGAATCTTGGGGCCACCTTAGAATCCTGTCCACTAGAAGAGGAAGGTGTCATTACACATCTGTACCTAATATAAAGAATTATTGGGGCGCCTGGGTGGCTCAGTCGGTTAAGCGTCCGACTTCGGCTCAGGTCACGATCTCGCGGTCCGTGAGTTTGAGCCCCGCGTCGGGCTCTGTGCTGACAGCTCGGAGCCTGGAGCCTGTTTCAGATTCTGTGTCTCCCTCTCTCTGACCCTCCCCCATTCGTGCTCTGTCTCTCTCTGTCTCAAAAATAAATAAACGTTAAAAAAAAAAGAATTATTTGTTGCTATAAATTATTTTAGAGCCCTGCTATAATTATGAGGACAAAGATAGTTGAGTAAAAAGAAAAAACTCCTTATGAAGAAATCTACATAAAACAAGTATCACAACTCCTGGGTATTACAGTTTGTGTCCTTGCCCACACACTATTTGAAGGCATACAAATTTATGTGTTTATTGTCTACCAGAATTAAAATAGGAAGCTTAAATAGTAAGTTTTAAATAAAACATAACAAAATAATAAGGGAAATTCAGAATAGTATGTAATCTAGAGAGATTCTGAGAGCCATGGATTTATGCTCGGGGAACCCATAAATATGTCTTTTGTCCGAAACAAAAGTAGAGTAACAGATGGTAGGCAGCAGTTGTCAATCCAAATGGTTGGTTGTACTTGAATGCTTATTAAAATGTAGATTTCGTTGGGAGATGGAAATAAGTGTACTGTTTCATTAAGAAAGCCCTGAGCAGTAGCTACATGAAACCATGGAGCCAATGAAATTTTAAACTGATCATGCAGAACATCCTTTCCATCGCTGGTGAGAGTCTGAAGAGCACAACCACTTTTGGAAAACTGCTCAACAATGTCTACCAAAGCTGAACATATACATGCCCCATGACCCATCAATTCCATGGCCCATGACCCATCAATTCTATATGCAATAGAACTATGACCTATGAACACCAGGAGGCATATCAAAGGCACTGATCTTTGTAACAGTCCCAAACTGGAAACAAATCATCTGTAGATGGGCAACCCAATGACTGCCCATCAACAGTAGAAAGAAGAAGAAGTAAATTGTTATAGTCACACAATGTAACGCTATAGAGCAATGAAAATATACTAATTGCATCTACACAGAACACCATGGATGAATTCCACAGGTATAACTTTGAGCAAAAGAAGCCAGAGATAAAAGGATTTCAGCTGTAATAACCCATTTATATAAAATTCAAAAGGAGGGAAAACTCTAGCATTTGAAGTTAGTAGAGTGCTTACCTTTGGGGAGAAGGAGTTAGTCACTGGAATATCTCAAGGTGGGAGCATTTTGGAAGTGCTGAAAATCTTCTACTTTTTATTTGAGTAGTGGTTACAGCCATGTGTTAATTCCAGGAAAATACACTGAGATATATAATCATGATATGTTCACTTATCTGTATATGTGTTTTCATTCAATAAAAAGTTTACTTAAAAATCATTCATGCAGGAATAGGTTGTTGGTAACCTCAAGAGAATGAGATGATCCCATGCATTTGGTTAAATTTTTAAAAATACACTGGAAAGCTTCTCAAAGAGACAGAAACTGGAGGGGAGTTTAACCTCAAACACTAGCAGCTGTAAGAGTAAGCATTGCTATGTTGAGGCTACCTGGCCTCAGAGTATTGCCCTCATGGCTAAGACTGCAGAAAACAGTGTGAGGACCTCCACATGCTTATTGGTTAAAGGGGTAGAAGGGTAGCTGGAAATCAGATGGGAAATCTTGAGAGCTTGACAGCCTTAGGATTTAAAGTCAAATTCAGGGGGCGCCTGGGTGGCTCAGTCGGTTAGGCGGCCGACTTCAGCTCAGGTCATGATCTTGTGGTCCGTGAGTTCTAGCCCCGCGTCGGGCTCTGTGCTGACAGCTCAGAGCCTGGAGCCTGCTTCATATTCTGTGTCTCCCTCTCTCTGACCCTCCCCTGTTCATGCTCTGTCTCTCCCTGTCTCAAAAATAAATAAATGTTAAAAAAATTTTTTTTTAAAAAGTCAAATTCAGAACATAACCTGCCTAAACCACTGGTAGACAGCTCGACTACAAAGGCACAGAGAGGTCCTGGTGAAAGATCACAGCAACAAGGAGCAAAAAGATGCCAAGTTAATGATTTTCTTAAATGAGCATACTCCCTAAACGTGCATAGCTTGGGCAACAGAAGGCCTGAGGGGTTAAAGTCCAGAGCCCCAAACTGGAAAAGTAGCTGGAAATTAATAGTGTCCCTAGAAGCAAGGAAATCACAGAGAGTGAGCAGAGAGTATCTTCCCAAGATACTCAGCTGATTATTAGTTCTCACAGGGAAGAGGTACAAAGCCCAAACAAACAAACAAACAAACAAAAAAGTAGAAGAGGAAGGAAACAGAACAGGGCAGAGGTCTAAGTGAATGCACACAATGAAAAGACAACGTGCAGACTAGAAGAAAAATCTCAATCAAGATACATCAATTGCTGGGCCATAAAACAAGTCTCATGGGATTTGGAAATAATGAAATATTGCAATATCTAAATATTGAAATATTTAGAAATAATGAAACACTGAAATAGGTTCTTTGTCCACAGAGGAATTCACTCAGAAACCAACCTAAACATAGTTAATATGCAAAAATTAAACAACTCACTGGAAAACACAACATATAAAAAAATTTCTAGGAGGTACATACAGTAGTGCTTAGAGGGTGTTTATGACCTTAAATGCTGATATATGGAAACATAAAAGGTCACTAATCAATGTCTAATCCAAGGGTTAGCAAACACTTTCTTAAAAAGGCCAGATAGTAATTATTTTAGACTTTGTGGGCCATATGGTCACTGTTGCAACTCCTCAACTCTGTTATTGTAGCACAAAAGCAACTGTAGACAATACAAGAGAAGAATGACTATGACTGGATGCCAATAAAACTTTATCTACAGAAACAAACATTGGGCCATCTTGGGCCCATGGGCTACAATCTGCCAATCTCTGATTTCAAAGCTTTCCTCATTGGAAAATAAGAAGCAAAAATAAACTGAAATTAAGGGAAAGAAAGAACATAGATAATGGCAGAATTCAGTAAAATACAAAACAGGAAATAAAACCAAAAGCTTGTTCTTTGAAAAAAGTTGATACATTTCTAACCAGTAAAATCATGAAAGAAAGACAGGGGAGAGAGAGAGAATTTACCAATTGCCAATATCAAAAAGTAAAGTGTGTGTGTTGGGGGAGGATCATCAGAGAGCCTATAGGTGTTAAAGAGGTAATCTTTTAAAAAATATAAATAATTTGGGGCGCCTGGGTGGCTCAGGCAGTTAAGCATCTGACTTCAGCTCAGGTCATGATCTCAAAGTTCATGAGTTTGAGCCTTGCGTCAGGCTCTGTGCTGACAGCATGGAGCCTGGAGCCTGCTTGAGATTCTGCATCTCCCTCTTTCTCTGCTCCTCCCCTACTCACGCTCTGTCTCTGTCTCAAAAATATATAGGCATTAAAATTTTTTTTAAAAAATATAAACAATTTATAGGCATAAATTCAACTATGTCAATAAAATGGACAAATTCTTTGCAAGACATAAGTTTTCAGAATTATTTAAGAAGAAGTAGAAAACCAAAGTAGCACTATATCTATTTTTAAAATTGAACTCTTGGTAAAAAGGCTTCTGACTAAAAATTCCCCACTTAAATGGCTGCACCAGTGAATTCTATAAGAGTTTTGAAAGAAATAATCCAAGTATAAAAGATTAGTTTAACATCTGAAAGTCATACTATCCTACTAAAAAAGAACAGCTATATGATCATCTCAATCAATGCAGAAAAATCATTTGACAGAATTCAACATTGATTTATGATAAAAAGTCCCAGCAAATTAGGAATAATAAGGAGCTTCCTAAACTTTATAATGGACATCGCTTAATGGTGGAAGATTTTCTTTTTCCCCCAACTGGGACAAGACAAGGAAATCTTCTCTAACTACTTCTGTTAAACATTGTGTTTTAAGTCCTAGCCAATGCATTTTGGCAAGTAAAGAAAAATGAAAACCACACAGATTTTTAAAGACAGAATTAAAGGTTTTTCTAATCACCAATGACATATTAACATATGTGGAAAAATTCTAAGTAATCTATTTAAAAGCTAGTCGAAATAAGACACGAATTTAGCAAGGTTGTAGGGAAAAGATATCCATATACAAATTGCATTTGAATACAACATCTCTCTATATCAGAGACGAAAAACTGAAAGTGGAAATGAGATGGCAGCTGTGAAAATTTTGTTTTTAGATGGGAGAAATAAGAGGAAGTTTTCTTACGGGTCTTATCCAATAGGGAGAGAGAAAGATTAACACAGAAATGAGAGGGAGAGGAGACAATTGCTGGGGCAACGCACTGGAGGCAGTGAGCATCTATCGAAGGAAGGAACTGCGTAAAAGGTGACTGATTATCTTACGGATCATTTCACCTGGAATGAGAGGGAAGGTTTTTGTGGGGTTGGGCGTAGTGCAGACAGATGCTGGTGTGTGTGCAGATGTAGCCGGGGACCTCTGTGGGATTTATTTTCTGATTGCTCTCCTTTCGTCAGTGAAGTCAGGAGCAAGAGCATCATCTGGCCGTGAAGACGGGAGAAAGAATTGTCAGAGTTCTGAAAGAAAGAGACAGAAGGTGGGAAATAGCTGAAGAGGAAGGAGAACCATAAGCTGGCATAAACAATCATAATATGATATCTTGACCATGCTAAGGGCAATTCCTCGAGGTCATGGATTCAGGAGACCAGACATTAGTCTTCCTCAATCCACGTTCAGCTGCACGTAGATGTGGATTAGGCAGAAGTTTTACTGTGATCAGCACTGTCATTTGGCCAAGTAAGTAGAAAGAATTGGAGGATATACACAAAGGTAATGATTGATAGGGATTTTAAGGTGGTTATGGAGGGCAGAAAAGTCATCATGAAGTTGAAGGTCAGTCAAAGGTGGTAGGACTAATGGTTTGGAATTGGCAGTGTGGTCAAAGAAATATTGGGTATGTTACTAAGAGGTATATATGCTGGCAGGATGGAAGGCAGTGATAAACAGTGGGACTTATGAAATTTTGATTTTGAGGGTGCATAGCCATTGGTAATAAGAAATGAAGTGAGTGGACAAGACAGAGCAGAAGACACAAAGGTAAGTTTATGAAATTCTGAAAAAGTGATATATATGATATATAAATTTTATATACATAAATAATATATATTATAAATGACCAAGAGTTAAAACAGAAATTGTTATTCTATTATGTTATATTCTAATATATATTGATATATACTTGTAAATACATATATAATACACAGGTTATTAAATGACCAAGAGTTAAGACAGAAATTATGTTAAAGAAATAACAAAACACCAAGAGCTAAAGTCACCCAAAAATGAACATGAATGACCCAGAAGTTGTGGAATGATAGCAAATATGATGGGAAATCAGTGGTATAATATGATGACATAATCTTCAAATGTGAAGCATTTAAGACAAGTGAAGGTACAAAGATCTGGTAACTAAAACAGAAACAAAATTTGAAATCTGAATGAAGACCACTAATCCTATGATTATGGAAACCAATAAGATGGAGATTTATGTGGCAGAAACTAATAACCTCAAGCTCCCCTCCAATTTCAACCACTTGCAGTAGCAAATAAGATAGTTTGACATGCATCTTTCAACATTACTCCGAGTCATTTCAGGTTTAATTTTTTAAGAAACTATTCTGTTGTTTAAAAAAATCCATCAATCTCTACTGAAAAAGATTTTATTTTTTTTTAAAGATTATTTATTTTGAGAGAGAAAGAGTGCAAGTTGGGAAGGGGCAGAGAGACAGGGGGAAAGAGAGAATCCCGAGCACTATTAGTGTGAAGCCTGATGTGGGGCTCAAACTCAGGGACTGCGAGATCATGACCTGAGCTGAAGTCAGACACTTGACCATCTCGGCCACCCAGTGCCCCATCTATTGAAAAAGATTTTAGGGTATGTCTGTTAGGTAAACTGCCCTAGCCAGTTGGCCCTTTCAGGGGATGGTGTAAGTGACGATTTCTCAGCAAATACACTCACCAAAAACTTCTCCCATGTGACCTAAAAATATTGCACAGTGTCCTCCAGGCATCTTAGAAAACTTGTACTTCTTTCCTCAGAGATTACCCTGACAGATGGTAAAGCATTAAGTCAGTGTTATCATTTGTGTATCATAGTGGTATGATGGTTCTTTCTGGAAATACTGTGACACTGAGACAAAGAGAAGAAACTGCCCTTATGTTACACCTGATAGTCTGTGGCACCTCATTTCATTTCAAGCAATAGTTCACAATCGATAAACTCCATGAGAACAGTATTTTAACCAATAATCAAGAGATACACAAGAAATTTCCTGGTGAAAAGTAACATGAAATATCATTTCCCAGAAAAAAATACTATGACATAGAGGAGAAAATGTGCATGAATTTTTTTAAATTAAAAGAAGACATGGAGAAGGGCACCTGGGTGGCTCAGTCGGTTAAGCGCCCGACTTCGGCTCGGGTCATGATCTCACTGTTTGTGAGTTCGAGCCCCGCATCAGGGTCTGTGCTGACAGCTCAGAGCCTGGAGCCTGCTTCAGATTCTGTGTCTCCCTCTCTCTCTCTGTCCTTTCCCTGCTCATACTGTCTCTGCTAAATGCTAAAAAAAAAAAAAGAAAAGAAGACGTGGAGAGTGTCAACATTTGGAACATGTTCTGCTCATTTTCATCAGCGCTCATGCAACCCACCTCCCCACCCCAAGCCTGTAGGGTGACTTTCTTTTGCTTTTGGGTTCATTGTTGGAAAGATGGAAAAACAATGTTTTGTGTTAACTTCTTTCATCATTGACCTGAAAATCGCTTCAAACTCCTCTTCTTTTCCTTCCCTCTTTCCTCCCTTGTCTTCCCTGCTGTTTCTGGAGGGAAAGTAACTTTATAGGAGGGGGTGAAGCTAAGGGACCCCAGGAAGAAGCCAGGCAAAGGTGGGGGCAAAGGTATGGGTTCACAAGACAGGAAAAAGACAACTATCCTGGGTAGAGGTGCTCCAGAAAATTCCAACTGACCACCTGCCAACCATAAATACCTTAGGCAGTCATCATAAATGTAATTGGCTGAAAGCTACAATTGTACATTCTTGAAGGTTATCTGACATGGGTCAAATCTCTATATAACCAAGTGCACATTTCTTAACTACCCACTTTAAATAGCTAAAATTTAAAAAGCATAGAGCCACTAATAATAATTACATGTTAATACTGCTTTACAGCTTTCAAAGCATTATCTCAGATGGAGGTAATGCACAATTATCTACAGACTATTTACAAATTTTTGGGTTTTCCAGACCTTTGGCATTTCCCCATCTCTCTGCAATTACCTTGCCTTGGGGGCATTTCACTGCATCTCACTTTTTTTTTTTCTTAGCAGTGTGGAGAAAGGAGATCCCAGTAAGTCAAGCTCACTGTGTATCAGTATTGCCCCAATGGTGAGACATGGTGGAGGCTTAACTCCAGGGCCAGTGCTGGATTTGTGAACTGCTTTCCCAGACACACATCCCTCCTACCCTTTAGACACAGGGGAGAGGGGTGCCTGGGTAGCTCAGTTGGTTAAGCATCTGACTCAGGCTCAGGTCATGATCTCATGGTTCGTGAGTTCGAGCCCTGCATCAGGCCCTGTGCTGACAGCTCAGAACCTGGAACCTGCTTTGGATTTTGTCTCCTCTCTCGGCCCCTCCCCTGCTCACGCTCTCTCTCTTTCTCTCTCTCAAAAATAAACATTAAGAAAATGTTTTTAAACACAAGGGGAGAAATTATTTCTAATGTGTTTCTCTTTTAGACCCAAATCACTCCAAGTATGACTCAAAACAGTCACAGTGCTTAGGGGTCTCCTCTCATCTGCGCAGTTCCACGAAAGCCACACTTCTTAATGTTTCTGCTCCTTCCACCTCCAAATACCACCTCTATTTTCTCCTGTTTTCTCCATTTTCATGTGAAATAGTCTTTTTGCCAGCCAAACTCCTCCTACAGACAGGCTTAGAATTTTCATGAAGATACCGGCAGCCACATCCACCACAGGGAGGAATAGTAAGATGTGAAACTAGGTCAACTTGGGACCAGAAGCAGAAGGTGAATCAGAGAAGTGAATTTGTATTTTGTCCACTATACCCACCAGGGATAGTTTGCCCATGATCCCTACTAGGGAAAGAGTTGTGTCCCCCTTTACTTTTTCTGTTTGTGCGAGCACCACGAATAGGTAGTTGAGTATAACCATGTGGCAAAACCTAAAAGAATGAGACCACTTCAGTCTTTCAGTTCAGATGGCTCTTTCAAACGTTCACTTACCTCTCACTGCTCTGATCTCCATATTCCACCATTTATGGTTTGAATACACTGTTGAGATTGTTTCTCTTTTTTTTTTAAGTTTATTTATTTGAGATGGGGGAGGGGAGAAGGGCAGAGAGAGAGGGATAGTGAGAATCCCCAAACAGACTCCATGCTGTCAGTGCAGAGCCCGACATGGGGCTTGATCTCACGAACCTGAGCCGAAATCAAGAGTGGGATGCTGAACCGACTGAGCTACCTAGGTGCCCCCAGATTGTTTCTAAAGACACATGAGACAGCACAGAGTAGCAGGGGGTGCAGAGATAAACAGGACAATATGCAAGCATCCCATCCATGCAGGAAGCAGTTCCTGCTGAGGCAGGATAGAGGAGGAGGATGGCAAGGCCTGTGCTGTGGCAGCTGGGGTCCACAGAGGACAACAGATATGAAATTACCTGGGACACAGGGGTTTGCAAGCAAGGACAAGAGCAATTTTCTGCCTTCTCTGTACACAGAGCCATGCTTCAGGGGAAAGGGTTGGAGGGGAATGTTCTGAGGAAGCAACTCAAAAGCCCAGCTTCCCTGGCTCTCCCTTCCACTTTCCACAGAATTCTCCAAAGATCATGGAAATGCAAATCAAAACCATAATGAGGAGTCATCTCACACCTGTCAGAATGACACTCACCAAAAAAACAAGAGATGTCAGGTGTTGGTGACAGGTTGGTGACAGGTGTTGGTGGACAAGGAGCCCTCATGTACTGTTGGTGGGAATGCAACCTGGTGCAGCCATTGCAGAAGACAGTACAGAGTGTCCTCAGAAAGTTAAAAAATAGAACCACCCTATCACCTAGTAATTGCACTATTGGGTATTTACTCCCAAAATATAACAAACACTAATTAAAAGGGACACATGCACCCCTATGTTTACAGCAGCATTATGTACAATAGTCAAATTATGGAAGCAGCCCGAGTGTCCATCGATAGATGAATGGGCAAGGATGATGTGTGCAGATATACAGTGGGATATTATTCAGCCATAAAAAGAATGAAATCTTACCATTTACAAAGATATGGATGGAGCTACACAGTAGGATGCTAAGTGAAATCAGTCAGTCAGAGAAAGACAAATACCATACAATTTCATTCATACGTGGAATGTACAAAACAAAGCAAATGAACAAAGGGGAAAAAAAAGGAGAAAGAGAGAGGCAAACCAAAAAATACTTTAAAAAAAATGTTTATTTATTTTGAGAGACAGAGTATTAGCAAGAAAGGAGAGAGAGAAAGAATACCAAGCAGGCTCTGCACTGTCAGGGCAGAGCCTGACATGGGGCTCAATCTCATGAACCATGAGATCATGACCTCAGCCAAGATCAAGAGTTGGTCACTTCACCAACTGAGCCATGCAGGCGCCCCAAGAAACAGACTCTTAACTCTAGAGAACAAACTGGTTGTTGCCAGAGGGTGGGTGGGGGGTGGGTGGAAAAGGTGATGGGGATTAAAGGGTGCACTTGTCATGATGAACACTGAGTCATGTGCAGAACTGCTGAATCATTATGTTGCACACTTGAAACTAATATCACACTGCATGTTAACTGTACTAGAATTAACATGTTTAAAAATACGGATTCTCTGAGCAAAGGGCCACGGACAAGCAAGGGCTACAAGAAAGCCAAAACAGAAATGAAGATGTGAAAAATGTGCCAACACGAGTTTGGAAAGAAATGGACGAGGAACATAAAGTCATTGCACAAATAAAAATCACATATGAAATTATGTAATGATCCTGTGTCCCACTAAAAAATAGTCAGGCAATGATGGATAAGATTGTGAAACTCTATTATTTTCTCTCAGTTTATTGTAGACTCTTCATTCTTTTTATTTTGTTTTTGCTAATTTGTGGTCAGTGAATGAGCTGCTGGGTCTAGGGGCTCACTACCACAGAAGGGGTTCTGCTTTTGGCTGAGGGATGTGGGGGCTAGGTATATTTGAGCCATACATTTGTTGTCATCGAATGGATTTGTTGCAACTTTGTCAGGGCCTCTGTGTCACCAGGACCCAGCCCTGTCCCAAGAGAAACATCCAAAGGACAGAAAGAAGGAGCCATTACAATTTTTCAGAGGCTTGTCCTGAGGGCAGATGTCTTGCAATTGCTCAGGGCCTTGTCCCAAGGTCAGACTTCTTCCAGGAAACGTGCAGTGAGAGATCTGCCCTGAGATTTGTGCTGACTCACATTCCAACCTGAATATAACCTTTGCCCTGCAAATGACAGCCCTCTAGACCATAGTCAGAACTGACCAAAGACCCAGGCTCACAATGAGACAAGGCATAAGACGTAGGAATTATCTCCAGAGCAGACATTCATGAATAAACACTCCAGAGGATGACAAAGAAAAGAAACAAATCCTTGGTACTGAGAGCTCCCATTCAGAGAAGATTGTCAAGATAGAAAACAATCTGAGGGAAAAAAATGAGAAAAATCAAGCAATATAATACCTCACAAATACACCTACCCTGGGAAAAAATATTCCAGGAGTATAATAAATCTGCCCATAGCTTCCATTTTGAACACATTATAATTTTTATTGTTATTTAATTACTATATTATGATGATGATGATGATAGAACTATTATAACAATAAACACTTAGAGCTTGTTCTGTGCCAGCTACTGGTCTAAGGATTTGTACATGTATTAGCTCACATAGTTCCCAAAACAACAAAATAAGCAACTACTATCTGCAAGGCAGAAGAGGAAAGCCAATGCACAGAGCTTGGGAATCTTCCCCAGGACCATGCGCCTTTGAGGGAAGGAAGGGTCTGCTTTATGGTCCATCTACACAACAGTGGGGGGAATCTTCTCCTTCATGTACTCCACATGAGAAATCTCCTCACACTACCTAGATATTGTATAATTCACACCAAGAAGAAAAGAGAGATCCTTAAAATGAAAAACTATGGTACAGTACCCAGACCTGATTCAACAACAAAAGTTTCATATGGGGGGGGGGGGGGGGGCGGGAAAAACCCAAGAGCGTTGCAATGGACACCTTCGGGACCTCACACTATTTTTTTCCCACCACAAAAGAAGACTTACTCGGGAGGAGTCCTGGAATGCAATGAAAAGTAGTCCCAGTGGGGTATGAAAGAAATAATAATGGAAAGAAATACAATGAATATGATTAGAGGGAACAGCATTATAATGTGACTTTGTCCTAGTGGGACAAAGGTCCTTGGCTTTGAGGTTCTTTCTCAGTCAAGTCCAGCTACACTGGATGCCTTATTATTCCTCAAACACAGGCTGCATATACCTGCCTGAGGGCATTGTGAAATTCTTCCCTCCTCCTGGCTTCCTGCAGGTATCTGGGACAGGCTCCTTCAAATCTTTGCTTAAATGTCAGCAAGGCCAACCAAGATGGACTCTGTGATTTCTGTCTGAAGAACTCAGAGAGGAATTTTCATTAACTGCTATGTTGTTAATAAACAATCAGCATGCATTTGGAGAAGTATTAAAATGGCTACCTATTTATGAAGGAAAACAAGAAAGAAAGAGAAAACCTGGGGGGCAGGCGAGGCTTTCAGCGTAGAAATCCCAGAGGGGTGATGCTTGGGCCCCAGTCTACTCTCTGAGCTCTCCTGCTGCCAGAGAGCTCAGGGGTGCGCCCATCCTTCTAATGCATAATCAGGTGTCACAGGTTCAAATGCTCACCGGAAGTACACCGCATAAAGAACCATCAGGGCATGAATTCAATGATCACTGCAGTGGATATTTTACTTAGCGTCAGCAAGATGATAGAGACTGCAGTTGCAAGACCAGTATTCCCAGATTTTCCAGTTTTTCAAGAAAGGCTGAAAATCTGGATTTTTAAACGTAAAAAAATTCTTATTTGAGAGGTTGGTAAACCATTCAAACTTTTTAAATACTGCAATCCAACCAAAAGATGAGGTCTTAAAGTTACATTCTTCTATTCAAGTGAAGAAACAATTTAAGATTTAGCTCTATCGTGGATATTGTAATTCGCTGAAATTTAAGATTTAATGATCGCTATTCCAAATATATTATAAAGTTGAAACAGAATTCTTACTGTCTGAAAACGTGTGCTCCTGCATTCAGGCATTATTTTTGTTTTTAAATGCTTTTCCAAGCTAGGTTGATGCTTCTGTTGCTAAGAGAGGTTTATTTAATTGGTAAGGGCCAGTCATGATAGCTGTATTTGGTTTGTTTTTAAGGTTTTATCCTAACTCTAGAAGTTTTCTACACTTGGGTAATCCACCTTTTTTGGAAAGGATGAAAAAGAAGAAAAAAAATCCTATGATTATCCTAGGAGTCAATCCAACCGTGTGTCATTGCTAAAGAAAAGAAAATCAAGTAAATTCTCCAAAAATCTACCAGGTAAAGACTAATAATAGGGGACATGATAATAGGGAGAGGAGGAACAGATAAGAAGCAGTGGTGCACAATCTAACCAAAAATTTATAATCAAAACTACATGATTAAGGATATAGTTGGGGAGTGTAAGTGTTATTACAGTATTCTTAAAATAGAGGAAGCCTAACATAAAATTTGAAATTATGACAATGAAGTACATGAAGTATCATGTGGTGGGGGACAGAATTAAAAATAATAAAGGTCTTTTCTTGTTTCTGTAGAGGGAAGGCAAAATAATTATTTAACTCTTGACAGTAATGGAAGTATACGGAGTAGAAAGTGGTTGTAACAACCAAGGGGGAGGTTGGAATCACAGAACAGTATTTTCTTTTGGTCCAATGTAGATAAGTCACAGCATTGTTGAAATTTAAATACATGGGAATTTGAGTATGATGGTAGTACTGATACTAATAATGCTTAATTAATATTAATGATAACTAATAATTACTAACAATGATAGCATTATCCAGGAATTTATAAAAATTAATATTAAACTTGCTAATGGTATTATCCAAAAATAAACAGGAAAGCTTTTGGTCTTGCCAGACATTTCATCCAAGGGAAAGGATTTATTTTATTTATTATTTATTTATTTATTATTTATTTTAAGAATAAAGGTAAGGGGCGCCTGGGTGGCTCGGTCGGTTAAGCGTCTGACTTCAGCTCAGGTCACGATCTCGTGGTCCGTGAGTTCAAGCCCCGTGTCAGGCTCTGTGCTGACTGCTCAGAGCCTAGAGCCTGTTTCAGATTCTGTGTCTCCCTCTCTCTCTCTGCCCCTCCCCATTCATGCTCTGTCTCTCTCTGTCTCAAAAATAAATAAACGTTAAAAAAAATTTAAAAAATAAAAATAAAAAAAAAGAATAAAGGTAAAGGTGAGTCATGAGTTTATCCTATGGAACTCCACTTATTAAATACGATCATTAAACTATTTAAATTGAGACACAATATAGCAAGATAAAAATCTTCCGGATTTTGAAGAGTCTGCATTAATATTGGTTAAAACTTCTAATCAAGTTGGCACAAGTGTAAAACAAAGAAAAAAGCAATCCTACTGGTTAATGCAAACAAAAGCCACAAGCAAAATATTAGCAGAAATCAG